>NC_067477.1:32383177-32418177 GCF_947179515.1 Apodemus sylvaticus
GGAATACTACTCAGCAATTTAAAAAAAATGAATTCATGAAATTCTTAGGCAAAAGGTTGGAACTGGAAAATATTTTCCTAAGTGAGGTAACGCAATCACAAAAGAATACACATGGAATGCAATTTCTGAGAAGTGGATATTAATTAGCCCAGAAGCTCTGAATTCCCAAGGCACAATTAGCATAACAAATGACTCCCATGAAGAAGTAAGGAGAGGGTCCTGATCCTGGAAAGGCTTGATCTAGCATTGTAGGGGAGTACCAGGACAGAGAAAAAGGAGGGATGTGATTGGAGAATGGGTGGAGAAAAGAAGGCTTATGGGACATATGGGGAGGGGGAAACTGGGAAAGGGGAAATCATTTGGAATGTAAACAAAGAATATAGAAAATAAAATAAGTAAATAAATAAAAATAATTAAATAAATGAATACCCTCAAGTTTTTTCTTCAGTTACTCACTTTCTTCAGCAAGGCTCCTCTTCCTAAAAGTTCCAGTCTTTCTAAATAGCTGGAAATCAGGTGTTCAAATATGTAAACCTATGGGGAATAATCATATTCAAACACAACACCAGTGACCCTGCTGTTACACAAGGTAGGTTGGAACAGGTAGTCTTTGATATTCCATGCATTTATATAAAATTTTATTGTTATAGAAGAGAAAAGCAGCCAGGAATAAGGCTGAATGTGACAGCCAGGAATGAGGCTGAATGCCGTTAATCCTAGCACTTGGAAGAGAGAGGCAGTTGGATCTCTGAATTTGAGACCAGCCTGCTTCCACACCAGTCAGTGCTTCATATTGAGATCTTGTCCCCTCAATAAAGGAGGAGGAGAAGGACAAGTGGAAGGAGAAGGAGAAGAAGGAGAAGGGGAAGGAGAAGGAGGAGTAGGAGGAAGTAGAGGGGGTGGTGGTGGTAGAAAATGAGAAAGAAGAAGAGGAGGAGGAAGAGAAGGAGGAGGAGGACAGGAGGAGGAGGTGGTGGTGGAGGAGAAGATAGATTTTCCTGTATTTTCTTTCAGAAGTTTTACCTTTTTATTACATAAGCATGTGCTTTGTGTATATGAAGACATTTTCCATATAATACTAGGTAAGAAACAAAATTTTAGTTTGCTATCCTATCTAGTAATCATTAGAGCATCTTTTATTCATTTACTACCAGTGAACTATAATGGCAGTTCTAACCATGTTTCCAGACGCATGTATGTGCCTCAATGGTGTCTATTATAGATTTTCTTTCTGTGTAGCAATAACATATATATATGTATATGTCAATGCATATTTGTTTACACATGCATATGTTAAATATGTCATTAAACATATTTGTATACACTTTCACACATATAACTTTTTTATGACTACTTAAGATTATCTATTGACATCACATAATACTATATTTAACTAAGTATTCACTGAATGTTATCAGTTACCCAAGTGTCTGCTTCAGGTAATAAATACATGTATCGAGATAAGAAAGGAGATATTTCAATGTTTGTTCAAAGAAAGGCAGAGCTATGATGTGAGAGAGATGATCTTCTGATGATATCATTTTAGTACAGACACGCACATACACACACACACACACACACAACAAGAATTATTTTGTTAATTCTTGAGAATTTACCAATATTTGATTTTGAGCTCTACAATGACAGTTCTTTATGCTTTAAAATGAATACTGTAGTTTTTTGATGAGCTTTGTAAACTAATTCCCTCCTCTGCTTTCTTCATTTATATTTATCTATCAGAAGCATCTCAATTATTATTGATAGTTTCCCCTTTCATGTAAGTTTTAGACTATACTCCCCCAGAACTAAGAAATAACTTAGTATTTTAGTTTGAGTTTTTTGAATTTATTGATGATATTGTGGAATATCTGATACCTGTTTGGCATATACGTACATACATATATATGTATGCATGTATGTATGTATATTTGTATATTTCTGGTAATGAGAATGACAGAAGAGAATAAAAATCTTTGTTATTCCTTTATGTGTTTTAAAGCCTACTTATATTATTTTCTCCAGAATCTAATAGGGTATCATAGTAGAAGAATCTCCCCCACCCCAAAAATATATAGTTCATTCCATGATTGAAAGCATTCGTCTGGAATGTTATCCAATCTGAACACCATCGCCCCCAATTCCATGCTAATAAGTGATTCTGAAACCTCCTCATGCAGAACTAAATTCACATCTGCTTTTCATTGCCACAGACCTTTGGAAAACATGAATTAGCCATTCAAATATTTCACTAGTTTGTTAGAGCACAAGATGTGTAAAGAATTTATCTTCTTTCACAATTGGTTTTCCTGTCAAAGTCTGCGATTTTGTTATTGTAACATGTCAACATTACTCTTAGATTTTAGCACATCAGCTTTGAAGACACTATGCAAGATATGAAGTCTGTCACTGAATCCTCTGGTTGTCCACACTATGTATTATAAATTATCCCTTCGAATTTCTACTTAAAATTCTAGGTCCTATCTACATTACTTAAGCTTAATTCAATAAAATTTCAAAGCTACTAATATCTACTGATCATCTTATCTATTAAAGATAGTATAGATGCTGCTATAGATTATACAAGAGACAAATGTTACTTGGCCATTTTCTCAAGATTCTTTGTTTCGCAACACTATTAAAGAAGATATTAGCCACCGAATTCATATGACATTATTATTTAATTATTACCTAAATAGAAGCAGTTACTTCAATATCTGGGTCAGGAAACAAATATTTGGGTGGACAAAAAAAGTAGAAATTTCAGTATTTATTTAAAGAAAGATAGAGATGTGATCTGAGAGAGATGGATTCCTGATGTATCTTTGTCTGGCCATGTGCAAATACAGTCTCAATAAATACAGTAAGTGCCTCTTCTCTTTCCTTTTTTTAAAAATTTCTTTTTGTTAGCCTTTCAGCTTTTTACATCAAATATATGATTTTATCCCAGCCATTTTCCATTCCTCATATGGGTGTAGCTGAGAATTAATTCTGCGATAGAAAGCATCTCTGACCCCACTGAGATGTTAATCTTTCTTCTTCTGGAAATGCCTGCCCTCCTTACATTTGTAATTGTTGATGTTGTTGCTGTTGCTGTTCCTTCTTTTCCTCCTCCTCCTCCTCCTCCTCCTCCTCCTCCTCCTCCTCCTCCTCCTCCTCCTCCTTCTCCTCTTCCTCCTCCTCCTCTTTCTCCTTCTCCTCCTTCTCCTCTTCCTTTTAATCCATTTTACATTCTGATTGCAGTCCTCTTTTCCTCTCCCCTCCCTTCCCCTCCCCTCCTCTCCCCTCCCCTCCCCTCCCCTCCCCTCCCCTCTCCTCTCCTCTCCTCTCCTCTCCTCTCCTCTCCTCTCCTCTCCTCTCCTCTCCCCTCCTCTCCTCCCCTCTCTTATCCTCTCCTCTCCTCTCCTCTTCTCCTTACCTGCCTATATCCCTCTTCCCATTACCCCCTTCTCTTCTCCTCCAAAAACTGGAACCCCCCTCCATCCCCCCCCCCAGTGAGAACCAACCTACCCTGGCACATCAAGTCACAGCAGGACTAAGTGCAACCTGCCAGACAAGGCAGCCCAGCTAGGGGAAAGGGATCCAGAGGCAGGCAACAGAGTCAGAGTCAGAGTCAGACCCCACTCCAATTTTTAGAGAACACACATGGAGACCAAGCTCTTCATCTGCTACAAATGTGGAGGGGGGGTCTTGGTCCAGCCCATGCATGCTCCTTTGGTAGGTGGTTTCATCTCTGTAAGCCCCCATAGACTCAGATTAGTTGACTCTGAGGCCTTCTTGTGGTGTCTCTGGCTCTTCCAGCTCCCTTAATCCTTCCTCTCACTCTTCCACAAGTCTTTCCAAGCTTGGCCTAATGTTTGGCATCTGCTTCCATCAGCTGTTGGATGAAACCTCTCGGAAGACAGTTATGCTAAACTTCTGTCTGCAAGCATAGCAAAGTATCAGTAGTGTCAGGGGTTGTTTCTCTTCCATGGGTTGGGTCTCAAACTGGGCCAGTCATTTTTGGCCATTCCCTCAATCTCTACTCCATTTTTATCCCTGTACACCTTGTAGGCAGGACAGACTTGGGGTTAAAGGTTTTGTGGGTGGGTTGGTATCCCCTCCCTGCACTGGAAGTCCTGCCTGGTTACAGCAGATGGCCACTTCACTCTACACAATCCCAGAGGATAGTAGTCTCAGTTAGGGTCACCCCATAGACTCCTGGGAAGCTCCTCTATCCCAGGTCTTTGGCTCATCCCAGAGATGCCCCCCCCCAATCATTTTTTGTTTTGTTTTGTATACCATCTTCTTACCACCCTTACCATCTCCCCACTACTGATCCCCACCTCTGTTCCCCACTTCTGTTCTCCACCCCCAACCTCTCCCCCATTTTAAGGTCCTGAAGATTCACTGCTCCCTTAAAGACTGTTTTGACTCCTCTGACTTTTAGCTTCTCCTTTTGGGTATCTATTGCATATATTTACTATGTTTTTAAGGTATCCACAAAACACAAAACCACAGCTAACTAAGCACTAGTTATATTCTACCTCTTTCAATCTATATTTTTTTAATAAAACTTCTTTTCTCAAAGTGTTGGGAATTGAACCCAGGGCCTTGTTCCTGCTCTGCTGCACTATTAGGCTACTTCCTATGTCCTTAAATTAAACTTGAATATAAGAAATGAGCTACTTTATAATCTTGTTTTTATACTTCCAGTGACAAACTGACGCCTGGCTCGTAGCACTTAACCATGTTTGTGAAATAAACTTGTGGAGATTCGAGTACTCTGCAAGTTAGAAAAAAATTCATTATTAATCCTTCAACTTCTTCCAGCTACAGGGAAGTCTTTGACTTCAAGCAAAAACAATCTATTTGTTAACTAGAAATAGATCTTTGAAAGTCCATTTTACTCATTGACTCAACTGATTAATGAACTTCCTGATTTTATTTGAGTCTTTCATTTTAATTTGTCACCAACTTTTGATTAAATTACAGATGACACATGCTATGTTTGATACAATCTAGGAAATATAACAAAATAGACCAGTTTTTAGGTCTGGAAAGTATATCTAGATTATTCATTGTTGGAGGTTCAGTTGCTGATGGCACACCGCTAATTTGTGACCCCAGAGGCAGTAGTTTTATTGCCATGTTCATTCACTTTATCTTTATTGAATGTCCAATACAACTGCTTGAATATAATATTCATATATTTTTCTGAACCAATCATGTGGATTTAGAACAAGTTTAATACGGAACTAATGATTGTAGTGTATATAAAAGCCAACCTCCAGAATGACATTGCTTTATGCTTACTCAGCTAACTTGACATCTCTGCCTGAAAGATCTGTTTGTCCTTCAATAGGGTAATGTGTGAATGTAAACAGAGAAGAGAGCAAGCGTTTGGGGAACCTGGAACAGAAGATTGGTATTTTACAGTACAGCTCACTTTTAAATTACCCAATGTGTAATTTTATGTGAGGTCCTCCTTGCATTTTGAAGCTTGTTAATAAGAAGAGCAGTGGCCTGGGTAATCAGAATATGTAACTCTGCACTGCCAGCCTCCCGCTAACCACTACTTTGGGTGATCCCACATCATTTTTTCTTGTTACGAATGAAAAGTCTGAGTTAATTTCACTGCTGTGATTTTCTTTGTTTCATATCAAATCCACATGATCTCTGGTCCAAAGCTGAAGGCAGTAGCCATGCCTGCTACCATTTCAGCCCCCAAATTATAGTTCTCATGTAGAAATGCTAGACCAGTGTGATCAGACACTTTTTTTTTAAAGCAAGGAACTTGTCTTTTTATGGGATTACAAACTATTAAATATTGGCCATAAAAAAATCAAATAGCTTTTAAACTATTCAATCCAAACCAAATACAACACACAATTGGGCTTGGCCCTCAGGCCAATAGTTCAGGCTTTAACAAGTTTTTTTCCACACCATTCTCAGTTACTTCATGTTCTGTCAGCAAACAGCAGAAGCTGTGCATCATTTCCCCCTCCTGTTGTTTCTACAAAGGATAGATTGGACACAGAAAATGGATCACCTAATATATAGATTAAATATTCTAACATGAAATTATAGCTATTGAATGAGAGAAAATTCTATTCATGGTCAAATTTCATTCAAAATTCTAAGGAATGGCATGGCAAAATTATTTTACAGAAATACTAAGTAGAAAATTACAGTATTATCATGGAAAAGAAATGTCCAGAAAAGGCTTCAGCATCATCACAGGCAGTTCTGTAAAGACTGTGAGGTCCATTCTCATGCTTAGTCAAAGAGAAGATATTAAATAGACTTGGTAAGAATTTAATGTTGTTTCATATCTAACTCAATTACATTCCTTCTAAGTTTTATCCCTGGTGAGGTCATCTCAACTTCATTAAAATTTAATTGAATCAGAATGGCAAAACTGAAAAATCACGTGGGCACTGCAATCAGACTTGGATGTGATTTTAATTTTAGTTATTCACTGGATGACCCTAAAGTTATTAATCTTGTCTATGCTTTATATAACTCGTGCAAAGGGATGCTATTTGTAAGGGTTTTTATGATGTGCATAAATAATTCCCATAATATATAGTACATGTGAAATGATAGCATCTCCTGATAAATTTAACATACTTTAGGGTGCCTAGTTATATAACACTTTTTACCCTATAAGGAAACAAATACGAAGAAAGTATTATTGCTTCTCTCAAAGTTTTAATCCTCTAATTGGGAGAAATAAGTCATAATCATAGATGGTTAATATTTGTGGTGCAGTATAATGCATATCAACCTATAGACTACATGAGATCACACTCAAATGACAGCTCTCTGGAGATTTTTCCTGAAATCTTTTGATATAATTGACAAATACTAGAGTCTTGTCTATTTCAAAGGGAATAGAGAGATTGAGAAGAAATAGACCTTCCTGAAACACAGACTATGAGAGAATGCGTATTTTCTAGAAAGCATGGGTATATATTAAGGAGAGTGATAGAATATAATAAAGGAAATGAAGAAAGTGATAGAGATAAGAACATCTGGAAAAGTAATGACATTAGCAGGATGTCTAACACTCTTTCATACTCTCAGGTTTCAATGGAGTAGTTAAGTCATAAGACACAGGGAGCAGAATCTGTGACATCTACTTCCTATATCTTGAATTTGTTTTCCATAAGGTTTAGGTTTCATCCCTAGGGTGGTGTTCTTGGGTATGGTGGAGCCCATGCAAGATGGATTCTCATCTTGAGGGAAGAACCTCAGTTTGCTGGGGACATTTTCTTAATGGATATTGCCTGACTATTTCCTCTTCTTCTCTTTTTGCTTCCTTGAAATGAGGTAAAGAGATTTGCCCTATGGTGCTATTTTGCTGTAATGTGCTGTTTCTTTGCAACCCCAGTAAAGAGGACTGTTGACCATGGACTCTTACTAACCTAACCATGAACTCATACCAACCTTTAAGTTTTGTGGTCAATGATGGAAAGGCAACCAATGTACCACTTTCTGACAACATCTAGAAATTCCAGCTAGATAAAATTTGATATAAGACATAGCAAACAAAACATAGGAGAGTGACCTGCAATATTCTCTCTTGTAGGAGGCATGTGGTTTCTGCTTAGCAAAGCATAGATTTGATGGGAAGTCTTACAGAAGAGTGGGCAGGATTAGGTAAGAATTTATAATAAGTTAAAGCCATAAAGATAAGGATTTCTTTCTAGAGAAATTGAGAATGAATTATCTACCTTAGCTTCCACTTTGGTAGCAAATGCCAACCATGACTGACTTAATGTCTTAATATATGAGAGATATCAATAGTGGTGTAATATTAGATTCCTAATACCAGACACATAGCAATTGTACTCTAGTTCAAAAGTGTAATTCTGTCTTTTCTAAGGTATGAGGAAAATTTAGAAGTTTTGTTATCCTTAATATCATGATTCAAGAGGTTTGCATAGCTATGGAAGTTGAGTGAACAGTTGTATCTGGTTGGTATTCTGAGAGTAGGAGAGATTTTGCAGAATTGTATAAAATGCTTAATTAGAAGAAAACTGTAAAAACTTGATTAGATACTATGAACCTGAATAATAATCTTGGAAACTGAACATTTCTCCAAGATCCTAGAAAGTACTAAAATAGAGTTCTTAAATGGTAAGAGAGAGAGAGAGAGAGAGAGAGAGAGAGAGAGAGAGAGAGAGAGAATCAAATGCAGATTTTTAAGAGAAATATGCATATAATATAGGAATCTGTAAAATGATAATATGGAAAGGGTAGGGGGGAAAGGAAAATAAGAAATTGTTCTACACAGAAGACTTGGTTATTCCTTTAAATTTAATGGAAATATATCATTGCCTCTTTTAAGTCTATTGAAAAATTTAAGATCAAAGCTGAAGTAAACTGGAAAGTTTTATAGGTAATTGAAGCAGGTTTCATAGGAATATAACTAAGATAAGACAGGCATCAGTTTATGTCAAGCTATTAAAGTCAATAGGATGGAAGGTAAAGACAGATGGTTCTGGAAGTTTACATCCTGTGATGGAAGAGTTCTGCATACAACAAAGTGTCACAGATAAATTTGGGGAAAGAAAAAGTATTTCAGATAGGTGCTTGAGGAGCATGTGATAAAAGTATATGTCTGAACATATTTAACAGAATAAACACTATGTGAAGATTTCAAAAACCATCAACTAATGAAACAGATTTTATCTTGAAAGACAAAACTTTTTGAATATTAATTTTATTTATGAGTAGCATTGTGCAGTTAAAATAATCTCTAAAATGTATGTTAAAATAGGTCATGAATGTGCGATGGAAATTCAGATTATTATCTGAATTGAAAACTTGTCAGGGAAACAAGTGTAAGAAAGTATTCAAGCCATTTTGCATCTTGAAAGAGTGAATACATCCTTTTCATTCTTACTAATAATTCTAGGAATTAAGCTCTAGTATATTTTTAACATAGCAGCTAAATAATTCACTACTGCTCATAATAAAATGTGATGTAAAGTTTTGAAGCCATGGTACAACAAAATATATCTGAATGATTGTTACGAAATGATCATCAAGTAAAAGAAGCAATAACTTTATACACTAAAAATGTCCACAGTGTGTGAGTCTGTTGTCTCAGTTATATATGGATTTGTCTATATCTGATATAATTTTTATGATAGCCATGGACTATTATACAATAAAAACAAATAATTACACTTTTATTCAGGTGACAAATGATAGCAAATGAGTAAAATTATTTTAAATATGGGATAATTGCTGCTGGTAGTACTCTCAAATAAATAAAATAACCAAGATGTTTCTACTTTTGTAAGTTAATCCATATGTAAAGAGACAGAGATGTTTTTGAATGATGATGAAATGTTTGAGGTTTACCCATTTTTTTCTGGAAATTTTCTAGAATTATTTAGTGTTATTAAAGTGAGGACAAAACCAGTAAGTAGACAATAGACAATTGCAGAGGAAGTGTTGGTGGGGGTGGTGACTGTGAAGTATGAATACCAGGTTAAAACATTTGCATAGCTTGTTTAATGAACAGGGAGCCACTGGAGAAATTTTTAAGAAGAGGAGTGATGCAAACAGCTTTGTATTTTGAGAAGATTCAGACAGAAGTGTTATTGTTTAGGTTGGATACAAATGGATACTTGACTGGAATTCATTGTAATGGTCTAGACAGGAAACACTTCTTGGCAGCAGACATAGGAAAGAAGAGAGACATTCAATGTGATAGAGAAGAACAGTAGAGGGGACTTGGGGACAGCCATCGGTATCGATGAGTCGAAGAACAAAAAGAGCTAAAGGGACATGGAACCAAATTGTTAGCATAGAGCAGGACTTTTACCAGTACTGGGCAGATGAATGATATTTTAAATATGTTACATTTTTTATACTATAGTGAGATCATATCTTTGAAGGTTTCATGAAACACTGACTACAGATTTGAACATTTTAACTGGGACCACCTAGATATCCCTCCAATGGACCTGTAATAATCTCATTGATGGATTCCCCACTTCCTTTAGGGCACAAGGTAGAAAAACAAAGATTTTCTAGTCCCATAGAGCCATGACCTACAGAATGGCTCTTTGTCAAGAGATTGCAAATATAGCTATTGACACCATCTAATTCACTGAGTTCCTGGGTGGGTTAGGAAATTTTCAGTCACGACCAGTCTTAGATTATAGAAACTTAAGCTCTATCCCTGGCCTCATCAATTCAGGAGGTTGGCTTTTCTCATAGCAGAGTCTTAGGGTAGAGTGATCTCTTATCCCAGACCTATCCCCATTTCTATAATGATCTGGAGTCTAGAGCCAGTGATTATTTAGGACTTGATCAGCCTTCTTCATTGGCCTATGTTCCCAAGAACAAATTATGCTGTTCCCCATGTTTCTCTTGATCCACACAGAAGCTGAAAGGTGATTGTTTTAGGGTAGGGATAGAGATTGAGGTTATTCTTAGGACTTATTTTACTTGCTTAAGGTTCTTTTGTGTTAGTTGGGGGCAAGTACAGGGAAAGGTGGTAAGCCCACAGTATGAGATCTCCAGGTAAATGCCTGTCATGAGTCACACACAGTCCGTAGGGGCTTTCTGATATGCAAAGATAAACAGTCAATGAACATGGTAAGGAAAGGGGACTTAAAATCTGAAAATGATTTTAATATTTTGGTTACTGGTGATAATATGCTAAGCATATTAGCTCATAATCAGAAAATTAGGTACAGATTTTAAACAAGGTTTCCTCCCAAACCACAATTAGAAGCCCATTTAATGGAATCTTCCCATGCCTTTGTGACTCACAGTGGACTGAAATCACCATTTCTTTTACAAGCTCATTGATGAGAAACATAGAAAAAACATGTGTGATATTTTGGTTTAACACAGTTTTGAATTTTAATTTCTTTTTTTTTTTTTTTACATCTATTGGCAATGTTCTTAGGATGAAGAACATTCCTCTTCTGCTCATTTTCATTACACATTTCCTTTCATGTCTCTGGACACTAATCAGCCCTGAGTGTTTCTCACAGGCTAAATGCAGCCACTTACTCGAGCACATACACCTAATGTCCACTTTATTATGAAGCCTCTAGTTGGCTTGATCAAAGTATGGCAGCTTAGCCAGTATTCTTAGTTGCTAGAAAGTAGTGATGGTGGATTACCAGATATTCCATGTTAACGGATAGACATAAGGAAGCCCATCAAGATAAAGAGGGTATAGAGAAGCAAGATGTAGAAACCATAGTGTTCAAGTGAATCCATAATTATTCTGCTCCTGGACTCACCAGCTCTATGTTTTCTCCTTGTATGGTTTCACTATGCTCAGATATCTGTGGCCACTCCTGAGAGCCATTGCAGTATATATACTTGGAGTAACTCGACCAGGTTTCTGTTCTTTGTAATAAGTAAACATAAAGATCCTATGTCAGCTATCATTCAGCTAATCCTTTTATTTGTGAGATTCAAAAATTGACAACACTAGATTTGGATCATGTTTATTGCTCATCTCATACAATCATACTAAGACAGATTGTCAAGCTCACTCACACGACTTCAGGAAAAATAGGCCAAGAAATCTCAGAATGGTCTTCTCTCATCAGAGCTCCTTAGAGAAATCTCTTTTCTAGTAATCAAATGCCTAACACATAAACAGTGATAGCCTAACTGTAATTAACATTCTTATTGAAAATATATGCCATCCTCATACTATGATATGCTAATTATTTTTTTCTGATTAATATTTTTTTCTTTTTTCCCCCAGAATCACCCCTTCCTTACTCATTATAAACATTGCATCCTATTAACAAGACAACAAGCAATGACTCTAGGCACAACCCCTTCATCCTTCTGTTCACTAGAACAGTATTCCAGACTTTGTCAGTTAACTACTCCACAGTTATTATGCTCATGAAGTGTTACCTGCATAAGACATGCACAACAATATCAAGCCAGGTAAAACACTAGCACAGATGCAGGAAGAATCCAAGAGGCCCCACCCTTAATAGAGGAACTATTGACAGTTGATTGCAGCTGGGGAAAGAGAGTCAATCTTTGGAGGCTATGCTCACTAGTAGGTTGTCCATGGTCCAGTAGATGGCCCTACACCCTATATTGGCAGCATTAAATATACTTAACAGGATATTTACAAAAAGAAGGTGTTAATTTATGAAGTAAATTCATGGAGATTTGTAAGGAGGAACGGTGGTGTTGGAAGTGCTCATAATTTACCATGTACAAGAAATTCTCAAAAATATAAGAAATAAAGCACATTCATCAAAGAAACTGTTCTATGGGTAGCATGGTAATAAGATTCAAATTTAACCCACGTTTTGGAGGGTAAAGCTATTAAACATTGTTAGAGCTCTTTATAATCACCCACAGACCTCGAGTCTCAAACCTTAGCTTATTCTCACTGTGGGTAGGGTCATGGGTGAGTAAACATGGTATGTCCTCAGACTATTGCAAATTCTTTTATTGCTCTGAAAACACAGGATCTCCAAGCTGGATTACCTGTATTGCTTGAAAGGAATCCTCTGAATACCAGCCATGGAACTATGCAGAGATAGAATTGCACTATGTAGATGGCTTACAGACCTTTGGAACTCCCTGGTTGCCAGATAATTTTGCCTCATATACCTGATGTATTTCACTTATACTTTCAAAGTAAACATGTACATGAAGAGGGAAAGATGACTGTTTCACTTCTTTCTGTATTGCTTTTTGGTTTACAACTGTTTTTTCTACCTTGATCTTACTTGGCTTCAGAATGTCATATGGTTGTGTCTACTTTTAAATATATACTCAAAAGACTCAGAAAAGTTAGTGACTGTCATAAATAGCCATAATGTTTGTCTTCAAGTCAAGGATTTGATATTTTTACCAGTATTAAGGACTGAAACTGGGGCTTCATTAAACCTATCCAGTGCTCTATGATAAAGTTACAGCTCCAGTTTGAAGTCAAAGATATGAAAAAAATTGTATGTTATTGATGGAGTATATCCTGAAAATCTAGTATATACATAAAATATGTAGCAATCAAATCTAGATAACTAGCATTTATAAATGCTTATATATTTATCATTTCTTTAAGTTGGGAATATCTAAGCTCTACTCTTTTAACTAATCATATAATAAATAACAGAATGTAGTCACCTACCATCCTGCTTAAGCTTTGGCTGTGTGCCTCCTCTCTAACTGACCATTTCTATCTATTTTTTAACCACCCTGTAACATCCTCTCCTCTCCTCTACTTAACCCTTAGTGACCACCCTCTACTGTGTGAAATAAATATTTAGAACTATATGTGAATAATATTGTGTATTGGCTTTCCTTATACAAATAATTTTATTTATATTGAATGTTCTTACTGTACTACCCTTTATACCACCCATGTTGTCACAAAGTAAAAATTTTATTCTTTATATGGCCAAAAATATTCCAATGGTTAGTACATCATATTTTTATGGTTCATTGGTTAATGGACACTTTCGTTAATGCTATTTTGGCAATTGTGAATACCGATGACCCAAATAATTATACAAGAATAATTATTTTCTGTTGGGGTTTTTATTTTCGTGATAAAACACCATGGACAAAAGTATTTTTGGTAGGAATAGGTTTATTTTATATTATAGATTGTAAATCCATCATTGAGGAAAGCCAGGGGGAATATATCATGGAGGAATGCTGCCTTGTTTCTCATGGCTTACACAGTCTGATTTCTTTTCTTTTCATTTTTTTCATTTTTTTTATTATATATATTCTTTACATTTCAAATGATTTCCCCTTTCCTGGATCCCCCCTCCCCAAAAGTCCCATAAGCCCTCCTCCCTCCCCCTGTTGCCCAATCAACCCCTTTCCATGTCTCTTCTTATACCATCCAGGTCCACCAGCCTAGGGATGGCAGCACCCGCAGGGATTTGGTCCCTTTCACATCAATCATCCATCAAAAAAAAAATGCTCCATAGGTTGTCCAGCAATATATATTGAAAAGACTATATTGTATGTAATTTATTTTGTACTTTCTGAGATCAGTGGCCTAAGGATACCTGCATTTATTTCTCAAGTCCCTATTCCTTTCACTATTTTTGTTAAGATTTATGTGAAAATGAAGATATTCTAATTATTATGTTTTATTATATATAGCTATGAATCTATCTATCCGTCCATCATCTATCTATCTATCTATCTATCTATCTATCTATCTATCTATCTATCTACCTACTTATTTACACTCTCTGTTCTGGTAATGTGAAGGACAGAAAAAGAGGGAGGCATCTCAGTTCCCTGAAACTGAATTTATAGATAGTTATGAATCAATCCATATGGGTGCTGGGAGGTAGTACTAAATTGCTCAAAATAGGTACTGGAAACTGAACTTGGGTCTTCTAGAAAAGAAGCATAAGCACTCTTAACTGCTGAGCCATATCTCCAGAACTTTGTTATACTTTTGCAGTGTTTTTTCTTTTATCAATCTGTTTGGTATACCTCTGGCTTTGTTATTTCTGGTCAGGTTTATATTTATTTTTTGTACCTAAAAGTCTTTTGTGGTTCAAGGAATTTTAAGGTTTTTTTTCTTTTTGTAAAGGAAACCATTGCTACATTGATGAAGGTTGCATTGAATCTACAGATAGTGAATAATAGTATGGATATTTAAAAAATATTATAATTATACAGTCCATATATATTGGGAATATTTTTTCTTTTATATATCCTCTTCAATTTCCTTCATCATATTTTATAATTTTCTTTATAGACATCATCCTCTTCATTGGCTAAATTTATTGTTAGGGCATCTACTGTTATGAATAAGATAGTTTTTCCTCACTATTATTGCCATCTAGTTCATTATTGGTATATAAATTGGTTTTCATATGATAATTTGTATGTATAAGTATTTCTTAATTTGTATGGAGCTATAATATGTATAGCTCCATAATTAATTTATCAGCCTTAGCAGATTTTTGGTGGAGTCTTCAGGATTTTCTTTCTATATGGTTATCTTTAAATAAAGGTATTATAAGCCAAAGATCTACATCTATTTTTGCTACCATTCATTTCTTCATATCTCACTTCATTCTAAACATTCTTTGAATAAATACCTGGTTTGGACATCATTCTTGGAGGCATACAGTTGTATATATATTTTTTTCATGTAGAAAATCAAAGATTTTCTAACAGAAGTGAAATCCAAACTGATGAGTGAGAAGCAGTAGATGTTATTCAGGCAAAGTGGGAGGTCTGGTAGATTTCCAGTTAGATCAAAGTTTTATCTTTAAACTATTCCAGCAGATCTGAGAAATAAAATTTATGAAAGGAAGCAAAACAACAAAATTATCAAAGTTCCAAAATTGGGCAATCTCATATTTAACAGATGACAATATTCTATCAATTCGATTTCCTTTTTCTTCTAAGAGTCATATTGAATATATCTTCATGACTAAAGAAAATTAGACAGGCTTCAGAATATTTTAACTACTTTAATAATTTGGCAGTCCTGTTTGTTTTTACTATCTCAGTGATAATTGAAGACAGAATTCTGACTATGCCCTTTAATGAGAATGCCAAAGCTGCCTCCTCTTCTTGGACCACAGTTTACATAAGTTGGCAAGAATTTTCCAAGATCAAGTGATATTCAAAGGATAAGCAGTCTGAGAAAGAAATTAGGGAAATGACCCCCTTCACAATAGCTACAAACAGCATAAAGTATCTTGGGGTGACTCTAACCAAACAAGTGAAAGACCTATATGACAAGAACTTCAGATCTCTGAAGAAGGAAATTGAAGATCTCAGAAAATGGAAAAACCTTCCATGCTCTTGGATTGGCAGGATTAATATAGTTAAAATGGCCATCTTGCCAAAGGCATTGAATCTACAGATTCAATGTTATTCCCATAAAAATCCCAACCCAGTTCTTCATAGAGCTAGAAAGAGCAATTCTCAAATGCATCTTGAATAATAAAAATCCCAGGATAGCTAAAACTATTCTCAACAGTAAAAGAACTTCAGGGGGATTCAATATCCCAGACTTTAAACTCTACTACAGAGTAATAGCGAAAAAACAGCATGGTATTGGTACAATATCAGGCAAGCAGATCAATGGAATAGGATTGAAGACCCAGAAATGAACCAACACACCTATGGTCACTTGGTCTTCAACAAAGGAGCTGAAAGCATCCAGTGGAAAAAAGATAGTCTTTTCAACAAATGGTGCTGGTTCAATTGGAGGTCAGCATGCAGAAGGATGCGCATCGATCCATTCTTATCTCCTTGTACCAAGCTCAACTCCAAATGGATCAAGGACCTCCACATAAAACCTGACACACTGAAACTAATTGAAAAAAAAAACTGTGGAAGACCCTGGAGGACATGGGCACAGGGGAAAAGTTCCTGAATAGAACACCAATAGCTTATGCTCTAAGATCAAGAATTGACAAATGGGACCTCACAAAACTACAAAATGTCTGTAAGGCAAAGGACACCGTCAAAAGGACAAAATGTCAACCAACAGACTGGGAAAGGATCTTCACCAACCCTAAATCTGACAGAGGGCTAATATCTAATATATACAAAGAACTCAAGAAAGTAGAACCCAGAGAACCAAATAACCCCATTAAAAGTGGGGTACGGAGCTAAACAAAGAATTTTCACATGAAGAACTTCGGAGAGCTGAGAAACACCTTAAGAAATGTTCAACATCATTAATCATTAGGGAAATGCAAATCAAAAGAACACTGAGATTTCACCTCACACAAGTCAGAATGGCTAAGGTCAAAAACTCAGGAGATAGCAGGTGTTGGTGAGGATGTGGAGAAAGAGGAACACTCCTCCACTGCTGATGGGATTGCAAGATGGTGCAACCACTATGGAAATCAGTCTGTCAGTTCCTCAGAAAACTGGGCATATCACTTCCTGAGGACCCTGTTATACCACTACTGGGCATATATCCAGAGGATTCTTCAGCATGCAATAAGGACACATGCTCCACTATGTTCATAACAGCCCTATTTGTAGTAGCCAGAAGCTGGAAAGAACCTAGGTGTCCTTCAGCAGAGGAATGAATACAAAAAATGTGGTATATTTACACAATGGAGTACTATTTAGCCATTAGAAACAATGAATTCGTGAAATTCTTAGACAAATGGATGGAGCTGGAGAACATCATACTAAATGAGGTAACCCAGTCTCAAAAGATCATTCATGGTATGCACTCACTGATAAGTGGATATTAGCCTAGAAACTTTGAATACCCAGGACATAATCCACAAATTAAATGATGTCCAAAAAGAATGGAGGAGTGGCCCCTGGTTCTGGAAAGACTCAGTGCAAGAGTATAGGGGAATTCCAGAACAGGGAAGTGGGAAGGGGTGGATGGAAGAATAGGGGGACGGAAGAGGGCTTATGGGAGTTGCGGTGAGTGGGTACCCAGAAAAGGGGAAATCATTTGCAATGTAAATTAAATAAATAAATAGATAGATAGATAGATAGATAAATAAATAAATAAATAAATAAATAAATAAATAAATAAATAAATAGAAGTTGGATTCACAACAGCCCTTAGAAAGATACTGGTTGCTCTGGAATTAAAGATGGCTCCTGGATGAGTCTGAAGGTTAGTGTATAAAAGGAAAATGCATCTAATCAACTAAACAGAGATCTTATTTCCTGTTTCACACATGGGATACTGGTCTATCTGGCAAAGCCCAACAACATCTCTACCAGGATCCAAAGAAACTTGTCCAAATGTGTTGGAAGGCTGATTTTGTCAATCCTTAGGTTGACAAGGGTCAGGATACAAGGCAAGAACTAATACTTGCTAAGTCATTAGGTCATCATTTTCCTAATGAGTCCCATATTCTACTGGATTCAAGGAGAGACAACACCCAATCAATGGGATAAGCATTCTATATCATAGGTGGAGGTGTACTCATAGGAGTGAAGTAAGGAGAAAGCTGAGGGCAAAACCTTGAAAGCAGAACTAGAAATAGAAAAATAAATAGATATGAACTGGAGATAAATTTGGCCTGTGTTTGATCACACAGATCATGTACCAGGATATATAATCAGGAGTCTTGTGTAGGCAGAAGAGAGGTGGTCACGGTAAATATTTTGTCCTCAGCAATCACTAAGATGCTTGCCTCTTGTTAGATTTATTGAAAGAAACTGAGAAAAACAGACAAGACTCTATGGGGTTAAAAAAAAGAGAGATCATGAGAGTGTGTAGGAAGGGTGTTAGGGGTGAACCTGGGAGGAGTGAAGGGTAGTAAAAAATATGATTAAAATACACTATGAAATTTTCAAAGAATTAAGAAAAATGTTATTTAAAATGAAGTATCTGTGTGGGCAATTCACCTGAGATATGGTATTATCAGCTATATGAAGAACAAGGGATGGAATAAAATTCCTACAAATCTCTAAATGATACATGAGGTCATGTATCGGGATGAGTGAAGAAATTTATCAATCAAAAAAGAAATAAAAACCACCTATATTTCTACTGCAACAATATGTTATTGAAATGTAGGACTTCTTATTTAGAACAAACTCATAGTATAGAAGGGTAGTTGTATACACTGACCTAACTGTAGTAAGATTTAGACAGCTCTAGTAAATTTGTATGGAGGACTGAACTGAGTTTTTGAAAATCCCCAGTGGGGAAGACTTTGATGTGGGTCCTGATGGATAAATAAGAAATTTCCAGAATAAATAAGAAGGAAACATATTTGAGGTGAAAGGATTTACCTATTTCTCCTCTTACCCTTTTCAGTGATTCTTGTTAAAATCAAATGTGTTATGTGAGAAATCCCATGCTCATCATTGTCAAGGGTAAATGGATATATTAGAAATAATAGTCCCGAGGACAGAGAACAATGTTATCCAAAAGAAACACAATGTGAGCCACAAATATGACCACAAATGTAATTTAAAAAATTGTAGTGGCCACTTTCTTTGAAAGAGTAAAGAGAAATAATTTAAATTAATTTTAATAATATACTTTGTTCTAACTTAATATTTCTAAAGTATCTTCATTCTAGCATGCAACAACTTTTAGTGTGATACTTTATAGTTTTATATTAAATTCTTAAAATATTCTCTTATATATTTTTAAATATCCCTGTTGCATATTTTAAATTTAAAGCACAATTCAGCTCAGCAAAGTTTCCAGGGTTCAGTAGACATATGTGGCTATTGGCAATTATATTGAATGGCTCAGATAATCAGCTTGTTGATTTTGGCTGGAGAAAGTAAGTATCTAGAGGTTGGGGAATCTCCAGGGATAGCACCCTGAAGACTGGTACTGAGACTAGATTAGCCTCAAAGAATATGGACAGACTGATCCCATTCAACAATTACCCCAATGACAAGCTTGCATTCTCTGATTTTATCCAAATTGTCCAGCAAGGTCCGAGCTAATGTCTGCTACTCCACCCATAGGAAGTATGTCCAAGTCAAGTTTTCCTGGGAAAAGTTTGCTTGACTTTTATTATTTTATGTTAAAAGCCCAGAGGCAGCTCTTCTCGACACCTAATAATGTCTTTCCCAGCTCTCTTAGGAAGCAAGTCCTTGACATTTTCCTCACATATAAGCCCCAGTGGACTCTGTCTCCATTTCATCCAAACACTGCCCAGAAATGAGCTCACAGACCTTCTTCTCATCATGGCTAGAGGCAAGTAGGACTATCTGGGACACCAGGAGGAGAGGTCAAAGACAAGCTTGACTTCCCTGAAATAATGTGCTAATATTTCCAATTCCAGAGACCAGTCACAGATGGTGCCTAAAACTGACTCAGCTTTGGCCAAGGCATCCAACAGAAACTGGTCTTAGAGCCTTCATTATCCCATTATCTAAGGCGGGTAATGAAATTAATCCTTGTAGACTTAATTTTTTGTGCCCTGCTTCTTATTGACCACCCAGGTTCCATTAAGTCCTCTGACTCTGACATCCACATAATGCTTAAGAGAGTAGATACTATTGCTGTTGATCTGCTAACATTCTCTAAGGAAAGTTTCTAATTATATTTTTGTTCTTGCAAATTCAAGGAAATCTGCCTGAAGACATGCTTTTAGCGTTGGATATGTAACTGGAACAATATGAAAGTGAATAAAAACATACCATCCAGAATCAAAACCACTCTTGACTTTACTTGTCTAAGATATACACGGGTGCCATTAAGCTATTTGAAGGAATGAGTAATTTCTCTTCATCCTCTGTGCCATCAGATAATTTAGGATCTCTATGAAACTGTGTGTGTGTGTGTGTGTGTGTGTGTGTGTGTGTGTGTGTATGTGTATAGCAGATCCTGCATAAGTTA
Organism: Apodemus sylvaticus; assembly: GCF_947179515.1. NCBI lineage: Eukaryota > Metazoa > Chordata > Mammalia > Rodentia > Muridae > Apodemus > Apodemus sylvaticus. The sequence continues at coordinate 32,403,462 of NC_067477.1, forward strand.
AAGGTATAAGTATTTATCACACCTTTGCTAGAAAGGTCAGAGTAGGTTACACCGGATGTCCCAAAGTTTTTTAACTTTACCACCAGCTGCACTATCCATCCACCCAAATAATAATAATCATCATCACATCACCATCACCATCATCTTCTACTCTATTTCTTTCTTTTTCTTGAGTTTTATACCTTGCCTGTGTTTAGATTCTCATTTATAAAACCTCAAAAAACAAATTAATTTACTAGATGACTATGTCTATATACAGGTACATACATATGGACAGTAATTTCAATCATGTGTTACAGGCAAATAGAGAGAACAAGCCATTTAGTAGTACAATAATAGACTGTACCATTATACACAATACCATCTGCTGGTACTTTATCAAAGTCTCTATTTATTAAAGAGCCATAGAGTCACTCTTACAAAGCCTATATGTGAGTCCATATGCCAAAGAAATAGGAGAATAAGTAATTGCTTCCTCTTTCTTTGTTATTTGCCAGTGTCCCTAAGTCTACTGTTCCACTGATAATTCTTTAATTAAGGATATAAAAAGTCTTATTTTTGTCTATTGCTTTGGGGACAGAAGTAGACTGGTGATTTTGGAATAAAATACTAAATTCCATATAGCTCTGCTTTGGCCTGGCAGTTCCGAGCCTTGATGTGGATATTTCCTTCAGGCATGCCATAACCACAGCTGTCTTGAACCAGAGTAGTTGTGACCAACTGTGTAGTAGGCTCACAAGGTATGGCCTGCTAATATTTCTTTTTTTTTTGGCTGATTATTAATGGCTTTAATAACATTTACTGTAACTTTCAAAAACTCATATTTGTATTTCCTCACATAATTTGCTACAGTAATCTAGCCATATTGACTTTTTTGTTTTTGTTTTTGTTTTCTTTTTTATTGTTTTTTTTTATTCGTTATATTTTTTATTTACATTTCAAATGATTTCTCCTTTTCTGGACCCCACTCCCCGAAAGTCACATAAGCCCACTTCCCTCCCCCTGTTCTCCCACCCACCCCTTCCCACTTGCCTGTTCTGGTTTTGCCTTATACTGCTACACTGAGTCTTTCCAGAACCAGGGGCCACTCCTCCATTCTTCTTGTACCTCATTTGATGTGTGGATTATGTTTTGGGTATTCCAGTTTTCCAGGCTAATATCCACTTATTAGTGAGTGCATACCATGATTGATCTTTTGAGACTGGGTTACCTCACTTAGTATGATGTTCTCCAGCTCCATCCATTTGCCTAAGAATTTCATGAATTCATTGTTTCTAATGGCTGAATAGTACTCCATTGTATAGATATACCACATTTTTTTGCATCCATTCTTCTGTTGAGGGATACCTGGGTTCTTTCCATCTTCCGGTTATTATAAATAGGGCTGCTATGAACATAGTGGAGCATATATCCTTATTACATGCTGGGGAATCCTCTGGGTATATGCCCAGGAGTGGCATAGCAGCATCTTTCGGAAATGACATGGCCAGTTTTCTGAGGAACCGCCAGACTGATTTCCAGAATGGTTGTACCAATTTGCAACCCCACCAGCAGTGGAGGAGTGTTCCTCTTTCTCCACATCCTCGCCAACACCTTCTGTCTTCTGAGTTTTTAATTCTAGCCTTTCTGACTGGTATAAGGTGAAATCTCAGGGTTGTTTTGATTTGCATTTCCCTGATGGCTAATGAAGTTGAGCATTTTTTTAAGATGTTTCTCTGCCATCTGAAGTTCTTCAGGTGAGAATTCTTTTTATTTTTTCAAAACTGTTATTCTTTAGAGCACACCAGTACTGAAGGCCATACAGGGGAACTTGAGAACTAGAAGCAAACTCCAGTCGACTCCATTGGCTTACTGATGACTTGACAGTAGTGAAGCCATCAGTAAGTTTCACGACTTCTGCTGCCTGTGTCTTCAGTGGGTGGTGTTAATTCTGTTAAATGCTATTGTCACAGAGTTCCTTAAATAATTTTTTTTAATTCATTATTTTTTTTATTCGATATATTTTTTATTTACATTTCAAGTGATTTCCCCTTTCCTAGCCCCCCCATTCCCAAAAAGTCCCGTAAGCCCCCTTCTCTCCCCCTGTCCTCCCACCCACCCCTTCCCACTTCCCCGTTCTGGTTTTGCTGAATACTGCTTCATTGAGTCTTTCCAGAACAAGGGGCCACTCTTCCTTTCTTCTTGTACCTCATTTGATGTGTAGATTATGTTTTGGGTAATCCAGGTTTCTAGGTTAATATCCACTTATTAGTGAGTGCATACTATGATTCATCTTTTGAGTCTGGGTTAACTCACTTAGTATGATGTTCTCTAGGTCCATCCATTTGCCTAAGAATTTCATGAATTCATTGTTTCTAATGGCTAAATAGTACTCCATTGTGTAGATATACCACATTTTTTGCATCCACTCTTCTGTTGAGGGATACCTGGGTTCTTTCCAGCACCTGGCAATTATAAATAGGGCTGCTATGAACATAGTAGAGCATGTATCCTTATTACATGGTGGGGAATCCTCTGGGTATATGCCCAGGAGTGGTATAGCAGGATCTTCTGGAAGTGAGGTGCCCAGTTTTCAGAGGAACCGCCAGACTGATTTCCAGAGTGGTTGTACCAATTTGCAACCCCACCAGCAGTGGAGGAGTGTTCCTCTTTCTCCACACCCTCTCCAACACCTGCTATCTCCTGAATTTTTAATCTTAGCCATTCTGACTGGTGTAAGGTGAAATCTCAGGGTTGTTTTGATTTGCATTTCCCTAATGACTAATGAAGTTGAGCATTTTTTAAGATGCTTCTCCGCCATCCGAAGTTCTTCAGGTGAGAATTCTTTGTTTAACTCTGTACCCCATTTTTTAATAGGGTTGTTTGGTTTTCTGGAATCTAACTTCTTGAGTTCTTTATATATATATATATTGGATATTAGCCCTCTATCTGATGTAGGATTGGTGAAGATCTTTTCCCAATTTGTTGGTTGCCGATTTGTCCTCTTGATGGTGTCTTTTGCCTTACAGAAACTTTGTAATTTTATGAGGTCCCATTTGTCAATTCTTGCTCTTAGAGCATACGCTATTGGTGTTCTGTTCAGAAACTTTCTCCCTGTACCGATGTCCTCAAGGGTCTTCCCTAGTTTCTTTTCTTTTAACTTCAGAGTGTCTGGCTTTATGTGGAGGTCCTTGATCCATTTGGATTTGAGCTTAGTACAAGGAGACAAGGATGGATCAATTCGCGTTCTTCTGCATGCTGACCTCCAGTTGAACCAGCACCATTTGTTGAAAAGGCTATCTTTTTTCCATTGGATGTTTTCAGCCTCTTTGTCGAGGATCAAGTGGCCATAGGTGTGTGGGTTCATTTCTGGATCTTCAATCCTGTTCCATTGATCCTCCTGCCTGTCACTGTACCAATACCATGCAGTTTTTAACACTATTGCTCTGTAGTATTGCTTGAGGTCAGGGATACTGATTCCCCCAGACTTTCTTTTGTTGCTGAGAATAGTTTTAGCTATCCTGGCTTTTTTGTTATTCCAGATGAATTTGATAATTGCTCTTTCTAACTCTATGAAGAATTGAGTTGGGATTTTGATGGATATTGCATTGACTCTGTAGATTACTTTTGGTAAAATGGCCATTTTAACTATATTGATTCTACCGATCCATGAGCATGGGAGGTTTTCCCATTTTTGAGGTCTTCCATTTCCTTCTTCAGAGTCTTGAAGTTCTTGTCATACAGATCTTTCACATGTTTGGTAAGAGTCACCCCAAGATACTTTATACTATTTGTGTCTATTGTGAAGGGGGTCATTTCCCTAATTTCTTTCTCAGCCTGCTTATCCTTTGAGTATAGGAAGGCCACTGATTTGCTTGAGTTGATTTTATAACCTGCCATATTGCTGAAGTTGTTTATCAGCTGTAGGAGTTCTCTAGTGGAGTTTTTTGGGTCACTTAGGTAGACGATCATGTCATCGGCAAATAATGATAGTTTGACTTCTTCCTTTCTAATTTGTATCCCTTTGACCTCCTTATGTTGTCGAATTGCCTGAGCTAGTACCTCAAGTACAATATTGAAAAGATAAGGAGAAAGGGGGCAGCCCTGTCCAGTCCCTGATTTTAGTGGGATTGCTTCAAGTTTCTCTCCATTTAGTTTGATGCTGGCTACCGGTTTGCTGTATATTGCTTTTACTATGTTTAGGTATGGGCCTTGAATTCCTGTTCTTTCCAAGACTTTAAGCATGAAAGGATGCTGAATTTTGTCAAATGCTTTTTCAGCATCCAATGAAATGACCATGTGGTTTTTTTCTTTGAGTTTGTTTATGTAGTGGATTGCATTGATGGATTTCCGTATATTGAACCAACCCTGCATCCCCGGGATAAAGCCTACTTGATCATGGTGGATGATCATTTTGATGTGGCAAGAATTTTACTGAGTATTTTTGCATCGATGTTCATAAGGGAAATTGGTCTGAAGTTCTCTTTCTTTGTTGGATCTTTGTGTGGTTTTGGTATCAGCGTAATTGTGGCTTCATAGAAGGAATTGGGTAGTGTTCCTTCTGTTTCTATTTTGTGGAATAATTTGAAGAGTATTGGTGTTAACTCTTCTTTGAAGGTCTGATAGAATTCTGCACTGAAACCATCTGGTCCTGTGCTTTTTTTGGTTGGAAGACTTTCTATGACTCCTTCAATTTCTTTAGGCATTATGGGACTGTTTAGATGATCTATTTGGTCCTGATTTAATTGTGGTATTTGGTATATGTCAAGGAAATTGTCCATTTCCTCCAGGTTCTCCAGTTGTGTTGAGTACAGGCTCTTGTAGTAAGATCTGATGATTTTTTGGATTTCCTCAGTTTCTGTTGTTATATCTCCCTTTTGATTTCTAAGTTTGTTATTTTGGATACTTTCTCTGTGCCCTTTGATCAGTCTGGCTAAGGGTTTATCTATCTTGTTGATTTTCTCAAAGAACCAGCTCCTGGTTTTGTTGATTCTTTGTATGGTTCTCTTTGTTTCTACTTGATTGATTTCAGCCCTGAGTTTGATGATTTCCTGTCTTCTACTCCTCCTGGATGAAATAGCTTCTTTTTGTTCCAGGGCTTTCAGGTGTGTCATTAAGCTGGTAATGTATGCTCTCTCCATTTTCTTTTTGGAGGCACTCAGGGCTATGAGTTTTCCTCTTAGCACTGCTTTCATTGTGTCCCATAGATTTGGGTATGTTGTGTCTTCATTTTCATTGTGTTCTAAAAAGTCTTTAATTTCTTTCTTTATTTCTTCCTTGACCAATGTATCATTGAGTAGAATATTGTTCAATTTCCACGTGTATGTGGGTTTTCTGTTGTTTTTGTTGCTATTGAAGACCACTTTTACTCCATAGTGATCTGATAGGAGACATGGGATTAGTTCGATCTTCTTATATTTGTTGAGGTCTGTCTTGTGACCAATTATATGGTTGATTTTGGAGAAGGTACCATGAGGTGCTGAGAAAAAGGTATATTCTTTTGCTTTAGGATAGAATGTTTTATATATATATATATATATGTTAAATCTAATTGATCCAAAGCTTCAATAAATTTCATTATGTCCCTGTTTAGTTTCTGTTTTCCTGATCGGTCCATTGAGGAAAGTGCAGTTTTGAAGTCACCCACAATTATTGTGTTAGGTGCAATGTGTGCTTTGAGCTTTAATAAAGTTTCTTTTACGAATGAGGGTGCCCTTGCATTTGGAGCATAGATGTTCAGGATTGAGAGTTCTTCTTGTTGTATTTTTCTTTTGACCAGCAAGAAGTGTCCCTCAGGGTCTCTTTTGATGACTTTGGGTTGAAAGTCAATTTTATCTGATATTAAAATGGCTACTCCAGCTTGTTTCCTGAGACCGTTTGCTTGTAAAATTGTCTTCCAACCTTTTACTCTAAGGTAGTGTTTGTCTTTGACCTTAGGTGTGTTTCCTGTAAGCAGCAAAATGTAGGGTCCTGTTTATGTATCCAGTCAGTTAGTCTATGTCTTTTTATTGGGGCATTGAGTCCATTGATGTTAAGAGATATTAAGGAATAGTGATTGTTACTTCCTGTCATTTTTGACGTTATTTTTTAAATTTGATTGGTTAACTTCTTTTGGGTTTGATGAAAGGTTACTATCTTGCTTTTTCCAGGGTGAAGTTTCCCTCCCTGTATTGGTGTTTTCCTCCTATTATCCTTTGTAGGGCTGGGTTTGTGGATAGATATTGGGTAAACTTGGTTTTGTCATGGTATATCTTAGTTTCTCCATCTCCAGTGATTGAGAGTTTTGCTGGATATAGTAGTTTTGGCTGGCATTTGTGTTCTCTTAGAGTCTGCATGAGATCAGCCCAGGATCTTCTAGCCTTCATAGTCTCAGGTGAAAAGTCTGCTGTGATTCTGATAAGTCTTCCTTTATATGTTACTTGGCCTTTTTCTCTTACTACCTTTAATATTCTTTCTTTATTTAGTACATTTGGGGTTTTGATTATTATGTGACGGGAAGTATTTCTGTTCTGGTCCAGTCTGTTTGGAGTTCTGTAGGCTTCTTGTATATTCATGGGCATCTCTCTCTTTAGGTTAGGGAAGTTTTCTTCCATAATTTTATTGAAGATATTTGCTGGCCCTTTAAGCTGTAAATCTTCACTCTCATCTATGCCTATAATCCTTAGGTTTGGTCTTCTCATTGTGTCCTGGATTTCCTGGATATTTTGGGTTACAAGCTTTTTGCTTTTTGCATTTTCTTTAACTGTTGAGTCCATGGTTTCTATGGTATCTTCAGCATCTGAGATTCTTTCTTCTATCTCTTGTATTCTGTTGTTGATATTTGCATCTATGTCCACTGATTTCTTCCCAAGGCATTCTATCTCCAAAGTTGTCTCCCTTTGAGTTTTCTTAGTTGTTTCTACTTCTGATTTTAGATCCTGGATGGTTTTGCTTAGCTCCTTCACTTGCTTGTTTGTGCTTTCCTGTAATTCTTTAAGAGATTTTTGTGTTTCCTCTTTCATGACCGCAGCCTGTTGACCAAAGTTCTCCTGTATTTCTTTAAGTGTTTTTTGTGTTTCCTCATTATTGGCTTTTGTATTCTCCTGGATTTCTTTCAATGATTTTTGTGTTTCCCTTGCAAGGGCTTATAACTTTTGATCCATTTTCTCCTGAATTTCTTTAAGTATGTCCTTCATGTGTTCCTGTACCAGCATCATGACCAGTGATTTTAAATCCAAATCTTGTTTTACTGGTGTGATGAGGTATCCAGGACATGCTGGTAAAGGAGAATTGGGTTCAGATGTTGCCATATTGCCTTGATTTCTGTTAGTGACGTCCCTGTGTTTGCCTTTTGCCATCTAGTTCTCACTGGTGTTAGTTGGTGTTGTCAGTGCTGGACTCACCAGTGCAAGCTGCCCCTTCCCAGGTGGCCTCTGGTGCACAGCTTACCTCCTGCACTGCCTGGAGACAGGGTGTTGTTGTCCAGAATGTTCAGACCCAGAAGCAGATACCTGCAGGCTCCTGCTGGGGCCCGCTGGATTCACTGGAGCACACTGACTTCTCCCGCTGGCCGCCTGGAAGCCCCACCTGCCTCTTTCAGGACTTGGAGATGTGGTGTTGCAGCTCAGGCTGATCTGGATCCGGAAGCATAGAGGTCCGAGGGCTACCGCCAGGGGCCTCAGGACTGAAGCCTAAGCTCTGTGCCACAGGGAACGGGCTGTGCTGTGAGCTCCCAGACTGGCTCTGGGCTCACACCAGGTCCCCTGCACTTCCTGGAGACCGAGCACTGTGGCCCAGGCTGTCCAGATCCCAAAGCAGGTGCCTGAAGGCTCTTGCTGGGGCCCACTGGATTCACTGGAGCACACCGACCTCTCCCGCTGGCCGCCCGGAAGCCCCACCTGCCTCCTTCAGTTCCTGGAGATGTGGCGCTGCTGCTCAGGCCGATCTGGATCTGGAAGGGGAGAGGTCCGAGGACTACCGCCAGAAGCCTCAGGACCGAAGCCCAAGCTGGAACGATGAGAATTCTTTGTTTAACTCTGTACCCCATTTTTAATAGGGCTATTTGGTTTTCTGGGGTCTAACTTCTTGAGTTCTTTGTATATATTGGATATTAGCCCTCTATCTGATGGAGGGTTAGTGAAGATCTTTTCCCAATTTGTTGGTTGCCGATTGGTCCTTTTGATGGTGTCCTTTGCTTTACAGAAACTTAGTAATTCTATGAGGTCCCATTTGTCAATTCTTGATCTCAGAGCATACACTATTGGTGTTCTGTTCAGGAACTTTCCCCCTGTTCCGATGTCCTCAAAGGTCTTCCCCAGTTTCTTTTCTATTAGCTTCAGAGTGTCTAACTTTATGTGGAGGTCTTTGATCCATTTGGATTTGAGCTTAGTACAAGGAGACAGGGATGGATCAATTCGCATTCTTCTGCATGCTGTCCTCCAGTTGAACCAGTACCATTTGTTGAAAAGGCTGTCTTTTTTCCACTGGATGTTTTCAGCCCCTTTGTCGGGGATCAAGTGGCCATAGTTGTGTGGGTTCATTTCTGGATCTTCAATCCTGTTCCATTAATCCACCTGCCTGTCACTGTACCAATACCATGCAGTTTTTAACACTATTGCTCTGTAGTATTGCTTGAGGTCAGGGATACTGATTCCCCCAGAATTTCGTTTGTTGTTGAGAATAGTTTTAGCTATCCTGTTTTTTTTTTTTTCTTGTTATTCCAGATGAATTTGAGAATTGCTTTCTAACTCTATGAAGAATTGAGTTGGGATTTTGATGGGTATTGCATTGAATCTGTATATTGCTTTTGGCAAAATGGCCATTTTAACTATATTAATCCTGCCGATCCATGAGCATGGGATGTTTTTCCATTTTTTGAGGTCTTCTTTTATTTCCTTCTTCAGAGTCTTGAAGTTCTTGTCATACAGATCTTTCACATGTTTGGTAAGAGTCACCCCAAGATACTTTATACTGTTTGTGGCTATTGTGAAGGGGGTAATTTCCCTAATTTCTTTCTCAGCCTGCTTATCCTTTGAGTATAGGAAGGCTACTGATTTGCTTGAGTTGATTTTATAACCAGCCACTTTACTAAAGCTGTTTATCAGCTGTAGGAGTTCTCTAGTGGAGTTTTTTGGGTCACTTAGGTAGACTATCATATCATCTGCAAATAATGATAGTTTGACTTCTTCCTTTCCAATTTTCTTATGTTGTCTAATTGCCCTAGCTAGCACCTCAATTACAATATTGAAAAGATAAGGAGAAAGGGGGCAGCCCTGTCTAGTCCCTGATTTTAGTGGGATTGCTTCAAGTTTCTCTACATTTAGTTTGATGTTGGCTATCGGTTTGCTGTATATTGCTTTTACTATGTTTAGGTATGGGCCTTGAATTCCTGTTCTTTCCAAGACTTTAAGCATGAAAGGATGCTGAATTTTGTCAAATGCTTTTTCGGCCATTGGTTTTTTTCTTTGAATTTGTTTATGTAGTGGATTGCATTGATGGATTTTCCTATATTGAACCAACCCTGCATCCCTGGAATAAAACCTACTTGATCATGGTCGATATTCATTTTGATGTGTTCTTGGATTCGGTTGGCAAGAATTTTATTGAGTATTTTTGCATCGATGTTCATAAGGGAGATTGGTCTGAAGTTCTCTTTCTTTGTTGGATCTTTGTGTGGTTTTGGTATCAGCGTAATTGTGGCTTCGTAGAAGGAATTGGGTAGTGTTCCTTCTGTTTCTATTTTGTGGAATAGTTTGAAGAGTATTGGTGTTAGGTCTTCTTTGAAGGTCTTACAGAATTCTGCACTGAAGCCATCTGTTCCTGTGCTTTTTTTGGTTGGAAGTCTTTCTATGACCCCTTCTATTTCTTTAGGGGTTATGGAACTGTTTAGATGATCTATTTGGTCCTAATTTAATTTTGGTATTTGGTATCTGTCTAGGAAATTGTCCATTTCCTCCAGATTCTCCAGTTGTGTTGGGTATAGGCTTTTGTAGTAGGATATGATGATTTTTTGAATTTCCTCAGTTTCTGTTGTTTTATCCCCCTTTTCATTTCTAATTTTGTTAATTTAGATACTTTCTCTCTGCCCTTTGGTTAGTCTGGCTAAGGGTTTATCTATCTTGTTGATTTTCTCAAAGAAAGTATTCCTGGATTTGTTGATTCTTTGTATGGTTCTCTTTGTTTCCTCTTGACTGATTTCAGCCCTGAGTTTGATTATTTCCTGTCTTCTACTCCTCCTGGGTGAATTGGCCTCTTTTTGTTCCAGGGATTTCAGGTGTGTCATTAAGCTGCTAGTGTATGCACTCTCCATTTTCTTTTTGGAGGCACTCAGGGCTATGAGTTTTCCTCTTAGCACTGCTTTCATTGTGTTCCAAAGATTTGGGTATGTTGTGCCTTCATTTTCATTAAATTTTAAAAAGTCTCTGATCTCTTTCTTTCTTTCTTCTTTGGCCAAGTTGTCATTGAGTAGAGTATTGTTCAGCCTCGATGTGTATGTGGGCTTTCTGTTGTTTTTGTTGCTATTGAAGACCATTCTTACTCCATAGTGATCCGATAGGAGGCATGGGATTAGTTCGATCTTTTTATATTTGTTGAGGTCTGTCTTGTGACCAATTATATGGTCAGTTTTGGAGAAGGTACCATGAGGTGCTGAGAAAAGGTTATATTCTTTTGATTTAGGGTGAAATGTTCTATAAATATCAGTCAAGTCCAATTGGTCCAAAGCTTCAATTAGTTTTATTGTGTCCCTATTTAGTTTCTGTTTTCCTGATCAGTCCATTGAGGAGAGTGGAGTGTTGAATTCCCCCACAATTATTGTGTTAGGTGAAATGTGTGCTATTAGCTTTAGTAGTTTTACGAATGAGGGTGCCCTTGCATTTGGCGCATAGATGTTCAGAATTGAAAGTTCTGCTTGGTGGATTTTTCCTTTGGCCAGCAAGAAGTGTCCTTCTGTATCTCTTTTGATGACTTTAGGTTGAAAGTCAATTTTATCTGATATTAGAATGGCTACTCTGCCTCGTTTCCTGAGACCATTGACTTGTAAAATTGTCTTCCAGCCTTTTACTCTAAGGTAGTTTTTGTCTGTGACATTGAGGTGTGTTTCCTCTATGCAGCAAATGTAGGGTCCTGTTTCCTTATCCAGTCTGTTAGTCTATGTCTTTTTATTGGGGAGTTGAGTCCATTGACATTAAGAGATATTAAGGAATAGTGATTATTACTTCCTGTCATTTTCGATGTTATTTTTATATTTGAGTGGTTATCTTCTTTTGGGTTTGATGAAAGAAGGTAACTATCTTGCTTTTTCCAGGTGTCATTTCCCTCCTTGTATTGGAGTTTTCTTCCCATTATTCTTTATAGAGCTGGGTTTGTAGAAAGATATTGTGTAAATTTGGTTTTTGTCATGGAATATCTTGGATTCTCCATCTATTGTGATTGAGAGTTTTGCTGGGTATAGTAGTCTTGGCTGACATTTGTGTTCTCTTAGAGTCTGCATGAGATCTCCCCAGGATCTTCTAGCTTTCATGGTCTCTGGTGAGAAGTCTCGTGTGATTCTGATAGGTCTTCTGTTATATGTTACTTGGCCTTTTTCTCTTGCTTCCCTTAATATTCTTTCTTTATTTAGTACATTTGGGGTTTTGATTATTATGTGACAAGAGGTATTTCTGCTCAGGTCCAGTCTGTTTGGAGTTCTGTAGGCTTCTTGTATATTCATGGGCATCTCTCTCTTTAAGTTGGGAAAGTTTTCTTCCATAATTTTGTTGAAGATATATGCTGGCCCTTTAAGCTGTAAATCTTCACTCTCATCTATACCTATAATCCTTAGGGTTGGTCTTCTCATTGTGTCCTTGATTTCCTGGATGTTCTGGGATACAAGCTTTTTGCATTTTGCATTTTCTTTGACTGTTGTGTCAATGGTTTCTATGGTATCTTTGGCATCTGAGATTCTTTTTTCCATCTCTTGTATTCTGTTGTTGATATTTGCATCTATGGCCCCTGATTTCTTCTCAAGGTTTTCTATCTCCAAAGTTGTCTCCCTTTGTGATTTCTCAGTTGTTTCTACTTCTGATTTTATATCCTGGATGGTTTTGCTTAGCTCCTTCACTTGCTTGTTTGTGTTTTCCTGTAATTCTTTAAGAGATTTTTGTGTTTCCTCTTTCATGACTTCTGCTGTGTGACTCACTTTCTCCTGCATTTCTTTAAGTTTTTTTGTGTTTCTTCTTTATTGGCTTCTATCTCTTGAGCCTTATTCTCCTGAATTTCTTTAAGTGATTTTTGTGTTTCCATTATACGGGTTTCTAGCTTATTCATGTTCCTCTGTATTTCTTTAAGAGATTCATTTATGTCCTTTTTGTGTTCTTCTAGCAGCATAATGAACAGTGATTTTAAATCCAAATCTTGATTTTCTGGTGTGTTTATGTAACCAGTACTTGCTGATGTTGGAGAGTTTGGTTCAGAGGCTGCCATATTGCCTAGATTTCTGTTAGTAGCATTCCTGTGTTTGCCCTTTGCCATCTTGTTATCTCTAGCGTTAGTTGGTCTTGTCTCTGGCTGGTGTTTGTGCCTCCTGTGAGGCTGTAGGGTTATTTCTGCAACACTGGATGGCTGGGTTTCCCCTGTTACAGATTGCTGATGTGTTGTCCTCCTCTTGGGTGCTCTTGGAGCCCCAGTGTGCCTTGCCCTAGATTGTCTGTGTGAACCAGGCGGTGCCCATTTGCTCCTTCAGTGAGTGCTGATGGTGTATGCTGCAGGACCTTTTCCGAGTGCTGGTCACTCTGCTAGGCAGCCGATCTCCCAACCGGGTTGGTGCACACATGGTTAGCCTAGCTGCTGAGTCTAGGCAAAAGCCTGGCAGGCTAAGACCAGAGCAAAGTTCCCCTCAGGCTATGACTGTTAATTGGTTCTGTCAGGTGGCCAGGATGGTGGAGTGTTTGTGGGCGCGCTCCCTGAAAGTGCAGGGAGAGTCTGCTAGGCTAACAACCTCCTGGCTGGGTTGGCACACAGATGGCCCACCAAGCAGCCCAGGGCTTGGGGTCAGTCCAAGGCCTGTCCGTCTTAGACCCCCGCAATTTTAGCCTTGGGCTATGACTCTTAGCTGACTTTGCCTGCTAGATCTCCTATAGTCAAAATGGTGGTGTGCGCTGGCCGGGTTTGCACACCGATGCCCCCCCCCCCCCAACAGCCCTGGGTCTGGGTGCAGGCCAACACCCGTCAGGTTTAGACCCCCGTGATGTTGGCCTCGGGTTATGTTTGCGTACCTCAGTCTGTCTAATTTCTCTGGCGCCCGAGATCCAAGATGGCGGAGAGTCTCTCGTAACTGACTGGTGGGAGGCAGAGTTCTGATGTAGGTTCTGTGGGGTGAAAGGTGCTGTAAATATGCCACAGCTTGCAGCCCGTCTGGCCAGCGAAGGTCAGTGGTATCAGGCGCAGGGACTGCCTGGACCCTGTCACCTTGGTTCCACTGCTCATAGCCCTTCCGCTGGACCAGCTGCTGCTGCTGCTGCTGCTGCTGCTGCTGCTGCTGCTGCTGCTGCTGCTGCCGCTGCTGCCGCTGCCACTGCCACTGCCACCCCTCCTCCCTGCTAATATTTCTTTGTGAAGGAAGAGGAAAGGTTTATGAGGCTGGCCAAGTCTCTCCCTTCTACAGTATTATATAAAAGAGAAACAATGTCTGGGGTTGGAATTCTTTGTACTGTCTTTATGCTAGGCCTTTTCAATGGTGAAGATGTTGTGAATCATCCATGATGTAGGTAGAAATCTTCAGCTGTTTCTAATGGTATACCATGTAGTCACCAATGCTTCTAAAAATAGCCCCAATAAACTTGTTAGTTCAGCAGGTTGGCATTGGATATAATCTTTATTTTTATCATTATTAATTATTATTATTATTTGGTCATATGGTGCTTTCTCTATTTGTTATGAATAATCTCTCCAGGAATGACATGTGATACTTGGTACGCAAACATGGACCTATACAGTTAAAGAGGTTTCTGAAAGGCCTCACAGCCTGGGCAACAGTTCACTGAAAGGATTGTGAGAGGGATGTGTGTGTTCTCCCCACTGCACACTCTCCATGCCTGTGCAGTGATGTTGACAATGACATGCTGTGGCATTGAACCTCCTCAGCTGCCACACTAATGAGGTGACTAATAAATGTTACCCTCTGGAGTAGGACATGAAAGGCAACCAGAAGCCCCAATGTATCTGTTAGTATGCACAATATTTTAGGTACTGGGTGATATCCTGGGATTTTTCTTTGTTATCCCGTGCCATGTTAAAAATAAGCATGAAAATCCTAGTGCCAACCCTATGAGTGATATCACCCAGGAAGGTCCCCTGAGACTTCCAATATACTACAAACCATTGTTATTGCTGTTGGTTGCATGCCAGAATGCAACAGTAAGTTTCCTATGCTGAAGAAATTACACATTCTGGTTGTAAGTCATGAGAAAGTCAGACTTGATTGAATAGGAAACTCCTTCTCTATGGGCTGGCATTCGAGATGCTGAAAAACACCATGTAAGATGCTGGGGAGAATCATGAATGGTCCTACTTGGTTCTGGTCCCTGTAATTTATGCAGTCAGTATGCCAGGACAAGGTGTGCCACTGATGCTATCTATAATGAGACAACAGATATAGGTATGACCAAGTATTTCACAAGAGAAACTCATGCTGGACTTCATAACCTCAGCAAAAGGCAAGAGCTAGAGAAACTACAGACTACAATGGGGAAAGGCTACTGTTATTGTTTTGTTACGTAGA
>NC_067477.1:35683845-35748845 GCF_947179515.1 Apodemus sylvaticus
ATACAGCCGTGGATGACCTTGAACTCCTGATCTTTCTGCCTCCACCTGCTGAATGCTGGGGTTGCAGGCATGTGCCGCCACACCCACTAACTTTTCCTTTTTTCTCTCATCTCATCAATTATGAATATGGGAGCAACAAAAGCTGTGAGTTGTGCTCTTTACTCCTGACTCTTCACGTATGCACCGAGTCTATGCTAAATGTCTACTTCCAGCATTGAGCATGATCTCAGTCTCTGGGGACAAGGGGGGAACCTTAGAGCTCCTTCGACTAAGTGGGTCTCAGGTTAGACTCGTGCACAGAGCTCTCAAAATCCTGATACCTGGGCTCCAGCCAGCAGCAGAATGCTGAAAAATTGGTTGGGACTGGGTTGGTACCCAGAATCTAGGAACACTTGAGAATGATGCTATTGTACAGGTGAACTCTGGCATGACCAGCAACACGCTATGTTCCTGCATCCCTTCTGAGTACTCTAAATCTTTAATTATTACTGCATGTATGTATGTGCACCACATGTTAAATCTGCTGCCTTCAGAGGTCAGAAGAAGGCATCAGATCTTACAGGTGATTGTTACAGGTGATTGTGAGCTGCCATGAACCCACCTGGGAATCAAACCTGGGTCCTCCAAAAGAGAAGCCAATGCTCTTGACCACTGAACTACCTCTCCAGACCCTTCTCAGGGTTCTTAAGATGAACTCAAGAGAGTCCTCTGTGGATTTGGCATCTTCCTGAATTGAAGGCAGAATTTTTAGAGAACAAATGCATCCTTCCTCTATCCAAATGGAATCTAATCTATTTTGTAATGAAGTACCAAGAAAGCTTCTTGCTTTGGGGTCTACTTTCAATTACTTTTTCTCAAAGTGTTTCTGTGATTTGTTCATTACTGAGCTAAGTGGGTAGAAGATATCTCTATAAAAATAACCACCAAATACACTGTACAGGGAAGTCGCTTCACACATAGCTTCCAATAAGTCACAGGAAAGGCTTGCAAGGCAAATACAGCTGACACCAGCTTCTGGACAAGCAAGCAGAGTCACAAGTGCTGAGGATTCTAACATGTCCAAGTTTGAGCAGCTGGGAGTCCCTGACCAGGGTTTCCTCCTTTTCTCTCACTATCCCATAGCTGAGAGTGTGAGCTAGGCTCGCAGCTTCAGTCTGCCCTGGGCCCTCCTGAGGAAGAAGTGTCTGGTTAAGTGAGGTGCAGCCCTTGTTGTTCGTGTCAGCGGAAGTCCCAATGCCAAGGCAATCTGGACAGTTATTATTTGGAATATTTGGGGATATGTGAGGTGAGAGATTAGGAGTGGAGTTATTTAACCTGGTGAATTCCCACCTCTTAGGGATTTGAGAGAGGCTGCTGAGAACACTGCTGTACCTGGAGCAGTTTAGCCCTCGGCACCCAGT
This sequence comes from Apodemus sylvaticus, assembly GCF_947179515.1. Classification (NCBI taxonomy): domain Eukaryota; kingdom Metazoa; phylum Chordata; class Mammalia; order Rodentia; family Muridae; genus Apodemus; species Apodemus sylvaticus. The sequence goes on from NC_067477.1 coordinate 35,685,246, forward strand.
AGTTAGGTAGGATGACTGCTTGGTGAATGCATTGTCTATTCTTGGCTTGGATTCCTGTGAGATGGTTGTCTGTCTGTGTCATCATGTATCTTTGCAATTTGAGCCCATACCCAGGAACTTACTTCCTGGGCAGCCTGGCCTGGCCTCCAGAGGCCCAGGAGAGACAGGACACATTGTGTTCCACTCCAAAGGACACTATCCGCTGCTGTCCTCTGAGGACCACCTCATACAATGATAGAGGATCTATACCTTAGATGAAGGGAAGGGACAGACTGAAAATGAATCAGATCTTGTCTGCCTGTCATTTAGCAGGTCGACATTAGGAGCAAAGCAATAGCTAGTGAGAGAATGAGCGGTGTCCCTGCTGGAATTGCCTTTACAAAGCTCCCTGTCTAACTCTAGCTTCACGGGTGGGAGCTGAGGCTCAGCAAAGTGGTACGTTGTGCTTAGGGTTGCACAGACAGATAGGGTAGGGAGTCAGGCACCACAGGACAGACCTGTTTCAGCGTTTGGAGGCAGGAGGATTTGGAGTTCAAGATCATTCTCAGCTGCAGAATAAGTTCAGACCCAACCTCGGTGCCATTAGATCATGTCCAAGAAATAAACAAAGGCCAGTAAGACGGCTCTGCAGGAGAGGTGCCTACAGCCAAGCCTGAATCCTTAAGTTCAATCCCTGGGATTCACATGGCAGAGGAAGTTCACAAGCTGTTCTCTGACCTCAGCATGGATACCCCACACCAAGGATAGATAAATTTAGTAAGAACAGACAAACATAAGAGAAGCAAACCCTATACCATAAACAAACCTATGGCCATTAGTGGTGGGACTCATATGGAACTCTGGGCCCCTCACATTCGTGGCTCAGTCTGCCTTTCCTAAGGTGTTCTCACTGCTGAGGTGTAGCAGTGGAGGGGTTGGCTCTAGGAGAACTCTTGAGAGTCTGGCAGAAGCAATGGACTTAGAGGGTTTTTGTTTCAGGTGTGGCCAAACTGTGAGAGACAGGGTGTCAGTGCCTATGGAAGAAAGTCCTTTTGGGTCCAGGGGACAGGGTGGCCTGTAGTGGCCACAGGTCCAGGACTTTTCATGGATTACAAGATTTCTGTTTTAGTTTCATTTCTGTTTCTGTGATTTAAAAAAAAGTAACTTAAGGGGAAAAGGGTTTCTGTTTATTTATTATTTTAAAAGTATTTATTTCAATGCTGCATGTATGAGTGTTTTCCTTGCATGTTTGTGTATGCACCATGTGCATGCCTATTGCCTAATGCATGTGGCCCAGAAGTGGGTGTCAAATCCCTTGGAACTAAAGCTATACAGAGTTATGAGCTGTCCTGTTGGTGCCGGGAACCAAACCCAGATCCTCTGTGAGATCAGCAAGTGCTCTTAACTGCTGAGCCACCTCTCCAGCTCCAAAAGGTTTGTTTCTCCGCAACAGTGGAGAAGTCGCACGGCGGGAGTTTGAGGGAATTGGTCACATCACATCTATAATCAAGAACAGAAAGCAATGAGTGCATACATTCATGTTAGTGTTCAGTTTACTTTCCCTACTTACACAGTTCAGTATCTCCTGCCCAGAGAATGGTGCTACCCATGGTGGGCGTGACTGTCTACCAAGAGAATGGTGCTACCCATGGTGGGCGTGACTGTCTACCAAGAGAATGGTGCTACCCATGGTGGGTGTGGTTTTCCACCCAGTGAATGGTAGCTGTGGTTTTCCACCCCAATTAAGGTAATTAAGACACTCTACCACAGACACACCCATAGGCCAACTTGATCTAAATAATCAAGATTCTCTCTCCAGATGATTCTGTCTGTACTGTATCAAGCAGACAATGAAAACTATCACAACTCCACCCCTTGTCAAATTAATACCCAGATACTTCACTTCAAAGTCATAACTTTCCATCCCTTGTCTCCCAAATTTTATGTTTATCTCAACGTAAAATACAGTCCAACTTTAAAAGTCCACAGTCTTTAAAAATCCCAATACAAGTCCAAATTTTCTTAACTGTGAATTACTCTAAACCAAAAAGCAAACTGCACACTTTCAACACACATTCTAATAGCAAAGTGGAAGATCCAGGGAATAGCAAGGAATAATCACACCAGAGAGTATTTTCCCATAAGACCTTATCCCATCTTGAAATTTATTCTGCCAGACAGATCAGCCCATCATTCACACTGACACTGTCAGGACACGGGTAGAATGCAGCTAGACTCTTGGCTACATGAATGACCCCATCCCAGGCCCCTACAGAATTCTGTTCTCACTGAAACCACACGTACTTCCACTGCTTATTTTTTTCTTACCCCCCAAGCTCCCACAAGAATGGCCAACTAAGCTCTGCCCAAGGCATGCAATAGGTTTTCTGGCCCCAAATTCCAATTTATTCCACCTTCCTCCCACAAAACAATTCCAAAAGCTTAAAACCCAAATGATGAGGTTTCTTACAAGAATCCCACTTTGAACACCAATTTCTGTTTTAGTTTAGCTTCTATTGCTGGGATAAAATATCCAGACAAGAGCTACATTTAGGAGAGAAATGGTTTAGTTAAGTCCACTGATTCAGGTTACAGTCCATCACTGAGGACGCCACAGAGCAGGAGCTTGAGGGAGTAGGTTACATCACATCCATAATCAGGAAGCGAGGGCGTTGAGTAAGTGCATGGTCACTGGTGAACCTGCTGTGTTCAGCTCGCATTCTCTACTCCAGAATCTCCTGCCTAGAGGATAACGCCACCTGCAGTGGGCAGGTCTTTTATCTTAGTTAAGATAATCCCCCGCAGACATGCCCTTGAACTAGCTTGATCTAGGCAGTTCTTCAACGGGAGTCTCTTTGCAGATGACTCTCCACTTTATGCTGAAACTATCACAGTTTCTCTGTACCCAGCTCCTCCCTAGCCCTTGTGGGGTCAGTTTGTGGTTCAAATCCTCCTTCCAAGGTCCTTTTAGTGAATACACTTCATCAGGAACAATGACTACCAACTACTGATGCTCCCCCAGCACAGTGGGGAGCAGTTCTAGGATGACAATCTTTTTACTGTGAGGTCTGGAGTCCTCATAGCACACAGAAGAAGATGTTCTTGACATCTCTTTCTGCAGTGGAGAATATGGGCATCAAAAGAAAAGTGCAACAAGCCCAGGTTTCCAGCCTGGCAGAGAAACAGAATTTGAATACAGCCCTGCCAAGCACTTTTTAAAACTCATTGTGTCTTGCTAGCTTCCCAGGGTACCCTTACCCAGGGTGCTGACCTCTGACTTTATTGTATCTCTGTAATGAAGGAGGCCAATGGGAGGCAGTTGGTTCCAACAGGCTTGGCAGGATGGGGTGGTTGGTGGTGGGTCATTGGGTGGGAGGTAGCCTAATCAGTTGTGCCACGGAAGGAAAGGCAGTTTCTAGTGGCTCCTCTCCCAGTGCCTGGCAGCTATGTACCTTGAATGTTGTTCTGCAGTCAGGGAGGGCTTCCTGGGAACAGGGCAGAATGCCCAGGCAGGCAATTGGGTGGCATATGTGCTCCAGCTCAACACACAATGGGCTTATGGTTGTGCGTCTGCACACGGAGAAATAACAGTCTATCATTGCCTGGTGCAGAGAATAATCACAGCATGTGGGATTGGGCCCCGAGATTGTCTGTATCCCCTCTTTCTGGGAACATGGCCCCTGTGGGAATGCTGATGATGAAAGTTATGGGAGATGATTTGCCTTCCCAGGGACAGGGCAGGGGCTGGCAGCTTCCTTCAATCAGACGATACTCTGGTTCTGTCTGTGGCCTTCATTGACTCCGTGATGACTGTGGGAAGAGGCATAGGATTGAGGCATAGGATCACTGAGTCGGTCTGTGGACAGGAGAAGGAAGGAGCACTGGCCTATTCCTGCCCATCGCTGGCAGGCTCTGTCGAAGACCATATGACATTGGCTTCCAAGGTTTCAGTCAACAAACCAGGACTAAAGTGATAACTGACAATGTTCGGTGTGTGAAGCCACAACATCTTCAAGTTAAGCACACTCCAGAATAATCTCTAGGCCTCTTACACGCGGTGACAGGGCTTTGCCCTACAATCACCCTTCCGTGTCTGGGTGACCTCTGAGAATCTACATTTCTGGTCAGCTCTAGGGAGCCTTTAGCTGGCCCAAGACTACACTTTGGGATTAGTATGCTAAATTATAATTCTCAAAAAGGCAGAACTTGGCAGGGGAGATTTCTCATCATGTACAGGTGCTTGAGGCCAAGCCTGGTGAGCTGAGTTTGATCCCTGGGACCTAAACAGTAGGAGAAGAGAAATGGCTCCCACAAGTTATTCACTGACCTCATGAGCTCATGCTCAGGCAGGCGTGCGCACACACACACACACACACACACACACACACACACACACACACACACACTATAAACAGAAAGTAAAGGGGAGGCAAGGGGCTTGGGGAGATGGCTTAGTGGTTAGGCACACTGGCTGCTCTTCCAGAGGACTTGGGTTCAATTCCCTGAACCTGCATGCAGCTCATAGCTGTCTATAACTCCAGTTCCAGGAGATTTGATGCCCCCTTTTGGCCTTTGTAGGGACCAAGTATACATGTAATACTTAGGCATACATACTGAGAAATTGCATGCACATAAAATAAAAATAAATAAATCTTTAAAAGGGGTTCAAGACTATGGAATGAATAAATAAAACAAATTTCTGTCAATAATTTTACTTAATTTCTTAATGAGTGAACTACTGAGTTATTAAAATATGATAAATTTAAAGAGTCCTTATAGTGCCAAGGAGAGATGGCATAGCCGTTAAGGTGCTTGTCTGTCAAATATGAGGACCTGAGTTCAAGCTCCGTCACCCACGTAAAAAGAGTGAAGTGCAGAGGTGCATGGTTATGATCCTAGAGCTGGGGAGGTGGAGATTGGCATATCCCTGGGGCTCACTGGCCAGATAGCCTAACCGAATCAGTGAGTTCTAGGCTAGCATGGCCTTGTATCAAAACTCTTGAGGGATGGTGTCAAAGGGTGACAGCTGAGCTTGTATTCTGGCTTCTCCATAAACCTGCACACACATGAACATGCGTGAGAAAGACAGGGAGGGGTGAGAGAGGGAGAGGGAGTTGCCCAAGAACATACAATGGATTAGCGTCCTATGATCTGCAGTGAGATTAGCTTCTTTAAAGGTACATTGGTGTCTACTGAGCAAAATACGCTTGCATGGTGCTATAGTTTGGGCCTTGAGTGGCCCCAAGGACTCCTGTCTTAATCCTCAGATTGGTGCTAGAAGGAGTTGGTGGGACCTTTAAGAGTCTGGTGAGAGGTCCTTAGGACGTTAGGGGTGTGTCCTCAGTGGGGACTGTGGGACCCTTGCCCCCTTTCTTGCTTCCTATTCATGGAGTGAGCAGTTCTGCTCTACCAGGTTCTGTGACATGCTGACTACCACAGGTCCAAAAGCAACAGGCCAACCAATCAATGCCTACAACCTGACAAAGAGTGAGCCAAAATAACCCCTTTCTCTCCATCAGTCAGTCGCCTCAGGTTTTTAGTTATAGTGCCAGAAATCTGACTAGCAAACCTGTCTATGGATACGAATAATTTGCATTATTATTAGCTTTTTGCAATTTAAGTTCTATCCTTACAGGGTAACTAAACTAGTTAACCAAACCCATATGTCCCTGTGGAATCAGATTGGATTAGAGAGCCCCTCAGTCCTCTGGACACAATTGCTAGGCCACCATCCCAGACTCATTGCTCCTTTGACCCAAGAGACTAGAATATGTTTTTTTAAGTCATGTGAATGTCCTTAAGCTTTGTTCTTTCCCATTTTCTTCTCTAGATTACTGGAGCAAAGAAGGAGATGAGAGTCAGTTGGTGTGTGGCTGGCAGAGATGGGCCGGTGATGGAGGGCACTTGTCAGGGGTGGGAACCACACTGTTTAGACCCAGAGGCCTCAGATGTCAGAGAACAAGGACAGTTTCCAGGAGGCAACAAAGCAATAATGCCTGACCTTTATCCTTCAGCAGTTGAGGGTCCCTGTGAAAGCAGGAGAGAGACTGGATCATCTCAAAGGATTCAACCTTTCATGGAGCTGCTGTTTGGAGATCTCTTCCTTTCAGTGGGATAAAGACAGTTCTTCCTCCAAGGCCATCTAGTGGCTGTCGGACAAAAGACATTCAGATAGACATTTAGTTTATCTCAAGCCAGTAAGTTAGTTATCTTCCTAACATGACTTACTGGTTAGGTGGCCTCCGCATCTGGCCTGATCACTAGTCACTGAGAGATTTTGCTTTCCAAAATGATGTGCTTAATGATGTTGGTTAGGAAAAATGTCTCAAGTTCATATAACGTTTGCCACTTTGCAAAGCATTTTCTCCAGACATTATCTGATTCAATTAATATTTTTGTTAATGTTTGCTTATTCCAACATCCTAACAATGTTTCTCCAAGAAAAGATACCTTTATTGAAAATGGGTTGATCATTGGAAGAGATTGAAATCTCATCAGTTGAGATCTATGTTGAGATCTAATCTATGTTCATTGACAGAAAAACTCAAGACTGTCACATTCAAGGCAATCCTTATCAAAATGTTGGCATGTGTGTGTGTGTGTGTGTTCACCATTTAGCTTTGACTGGCCTTGAACTTACTATGTAGAACTCACAGAAACTAGTCTGCTTTTGCTTCCTGATCACTGGGATTAAAGACATGGGCCACTATTCCTATAAAAATATACAGTATTTTAAAGGCCAAGAAGAATATGACAATTTAGAAGAAGGAGGAAGAAGAGGAAGGAAGAGAAGAAGAGGAGGAGGAGGAAGAAAAAGAGGAGGAGGAAGAGGAAGAGGAGGAGGAAGAGGAAGAGAAGAGGAAGAAGAAGAAGAAGAAGAAGAAGAAGAAGAAGAAGAAGAAGAAGAAGAAGAAGAAGAAGAAGAAGAAGAAGAAGAAGAAGAAGAAGGTGGAAGGAATATGCCAAAAGAACCAAGATTCACTATACGTTGTAGTGGCAGGAGAGTGCAGCGTTCCTCTCCTTGCCTGCTTTAATGTTTGTGTAGCTCTGAGGGTTGGTCCTGGGGTTGTAGTGTGACCAAAGCTGAGGTTGCAGACACATCTATGGGATCTCTTCATTGTCTAAACCAGATCGGGGTGCATAACTGTGGGACTTGTGTTCACATCAGACATCACTAGTGAGCCAAGGACTACTACCAAAGGATGTGGTTGGTAGATTCTGCCTCCTGTCCCCAGCGTGGTTCTTTTTATCAGGCTTTGGGTCACCTAGCTGTGTTGTTGTAGGTGTTACAACTCTGTGCTCTTGGAGGGCGTTGAGGCACCAGCTGAGAAGTCCCTTACAGAGCACGTCTGTATGTCGAGAACAGGAGTAGCAGGTGTAGAGGTCCTGACTCCAGTGGGTCTCTAAGGCCGAAGTCACATGTCTCTGGGGCTGAAGCAGAACCGAATCCCTCTGCCCGTTGCTGCTGGTCAAGTCCTGAAGGCTGACTCCAGCCAGATCCCTGTGGGCAGTGGAAGCCTCACATGGTGAGCCAGGCTGCAGCTGTCTTCCTGTTTCCTTTGTGGAGATCTGGTGGTTTTCTGTGGTGCAGCCAATAGAATATCTTCATTTATGGAGAGTCAGCTGGACCCTGACTGGCTATGGAGATGCCATACAATTAGAGCCAAGGGTAACTAGAGAGGAGCCTTTAAAAAAGTTACTACCAACTCCAGTTACTAGGGGTTCTCACCGCAGGCTGCCACTGGCTGCTTTTCTCTGGCTATTGTCTCCCCTGTGGAACCACACTGGGGGCCTTCTTCTACCCACAACTCAAGGACCACACCAAATACCCACTAAGCACTTTGTTCTCATTTTGATCTGGGGGTTCCCCAAAAGTCTTTGAATTTTCTTTTTTAATAAGCAGGGTTGATCACCCCCACTCTTTAAGATTTATTTATTTTATTTACATGAGTATACAGTATCTGTCTTCAGACACACACCAGAAGAGGGCATCGGATCCCATTCCAGATGATTGTGAGCCACCAAGTGGTTGCTGGGATTTGAACTCAGGACCTCTGGAAGAGTAGCCAGTGCTCTTAACTGCTGAGCCATCTCTCCAGCAACCCCTCCCCCAAGTCTTATGTATTGAAGGTTCACTCACCAGTCTGTGATGTTACTGGAAGGTGGTTGAACCTTCAGGAGTTGGGTATACTTGGGCCTCAGCCCTCCCACTCTCTCTTTTTGTTTTCCGGTCTCTAGAAGATGAAGGGGCAGCCTCGTCTTGTGTTCCACCATGATGTGCTGCCTGCCACAGGCCCAAAGCAACAGATCCAAAGGATCACGGAAAGAAAGTTCTGGAACCATGAGCCAAATAAAACTTTTTTTCTTTCCTTTAAGTTGTTTGTCTCGGGTGTTTTGCCACAGTGACAGAAAGCTAACATAACTCTGGCATTTCAAACTGCGATGACTTTCAGTGAAAAAAACCTTCTGCCTTAGGGTTACTAATGGTGTGGCATAACACCATCACCAAAAGTAACTTGGGGAGAAAAGGGTTTAGATTACCCATGGCTCCATGTAACAGTTTATCACCAAAAGCTTCAAGGGCAGGAACTCACACAGGGCAGGAACCTGGAGGCAGGAGCTGATGCAGAGGCCATGGGGGAATGCTGCTTATGGACATGCTCATCGTGGTTTGTTTAGCCTGCTTTCTTATAAAACCCAAAACTATCCACCCAGGGATAGCATCACCACAACTCGCTGCCCCCCCTTCAATAACTAATTAAAAAGCAACTCTACAGGCTTGCTTACAGCCTGGTGTTATGGAGACATTTTTTTCAATTGAGGCTCCCTCCTCTCTGATGACTCCAGCTTGTGTCAAGTTGACATAAAAGTAGCCAGCACAGGGTCTCAGGTCCTTAGCCAGGCTCGAAGAGCTGGCCACCCAGTCTCTGGCTCTGCCTGCCTCTCTACTTTCCTTCAGAAGCACGCTCCGAACCTTGTGGACACACGCTCATCCCCTCCAATGACTTAGAGTCTTAGCTGCTGCACAGCCATTTGTGGATTTCCCTGCCTGCTCCACTTTCCCTCTCCCTTTCCTTCCTTGGCCAGCTCCTATTTGTTGGCCGCCACACACTCTCTGAGCCTCCGCTGCTCCCGGCTTCCAAATGCTCTGCACCTTTATCCAGTATCTGTCTTTCTGACATCACGAGAGAGGTTCAGGGCTTCTGTGTGATGTACCATTGTGTTACCTGCTCCGAGAACCGTGCCTGGAGCCCGGTTAGTGTTCAATCAAGTGTTGAACATATTACCATATGAGTGAATGTATAAATTAATAATATACGTTTGGCAGACTGATTCCGTAGTATCAGAATCATCAAATCTTACTTAACGCTACCTTTGGCAAAGCTCACCAGTTTCTGATGTGTTGGTTTCATGTCTAAACTTCTGGAAAGGGCTGGGCTGGTGCCTCTCTGTCATCACCCACCCAAACCTGTCCTCCTTGTCCAATGCTTGTCAGATTGGATGAGAGAATGTGGATGGAACAAAACCAGCCCCTCCCCCACCCCTGGAAATAAGGCCAGCGTGGATTGGCAGTGTCAACGTTGTATCTGAAGACCCAGATAGATCCATTCTCACTGAATACTTTGTAGGAAAAAGCAGAACTTTGATCTTGCTTGTTGGTCCAAGCAGGAAGTCCTCTGGTGGGTGAAATCAGAAACGCCAAACTCAGTGACTTAAGCTCTCTGAAGGTGCTGTTTCTGGGACAGTGGTTCTCAACCTTCCTAACGCTGCGACACTTTCATACACTTCCTCACGTTGTGGTGACCCCAACTGTACTGGCTAGTTTTGTGTGTCAACTTGACACAGGCTGGAGTTATCACAGAGAAAGGAGCTTCAGTTGGGGACGTGCCTCCATGAGATCCAGCTGTGGGACATTTTCTCAATTAGTGATCAAGTGGGGAGGACCCCTTGTGGGTGGTACCACCTTTGGGCTGGTGCTCTTGGGTTCTATAAGAGAGCATGCTAAGCAAGCCAGGGGAAGCAAGCCAGTAAGAAACACCCCTCCATGGCCTCTGCATCAGCTCCTGCTTCCTGACCTGCTTGAATTCTAGTCCTAACTTCCTTTAGTGATGAACTTCAAGGTGGACGTGTAAGCTCAATAAACCCTTCCCTCCCCAACTTGCTTCTTGGTCATGATGTTTGTGCAGGAATAGAAACCCTGACTAAGACACTAACCATAAGATGACTTTCATTGTTACTTCATAACTGTAATTTTGCTACTATTATGAATCGTATTGTAAACATCTGGGTTTTCTAATGGTTTTAGACTATCCCTGTGAAAGGGTCTATCCACAGGTTAATAATTGCTGCCCTAGAAGCTACAGTCACTCCCACTTTTGTGTGCTGACATTATGTAAATGGGCCATTATGTTTACCAATTTTTTTGGCTCAAATAATGTTTTATTATAATAAAAGAAACCCTGGTATTTAAAAGTTAGAAAATGAAGGTGGAGGTAAAAGATGGAATAAAAGTTAGCGACTCCTAGTATACAAAATCCAGGGCCTACAGTCCTCCAGGGCCCTCGGAATGCCTTCATTTCTCTTAAAAGCAGAGAAAATGAATGGTGAAATTGAGATAGGATAATGACTCTAGCAAGGTGCAACATACTGCGGAGGCGCAGGGAAGGACCGCAGCCCTCAGTCTGATTAGGCTCATCTGTATGTCAGTGCCATTGTGAAATAGAACCCTCGGCTTTCTTTACGGAGGGGGAGGCTCATAAAGACAAGGGTGCCTAATGTTCATAAAAGCTACCAGGCAGCCGCTCTGTCAAAACCACCAGTTTTAATGATCTGGTGTGTTTATGATCCCAGTTTCCACTCCTTAGCACACACGATCATATTTGTATCATTTAAAAAACAAAGACAGGATCGTATTTGCAGTTTTCTAATTTTAACTGTACAATATGTCTTCTTGCCTTTCTATATAAATGAATGTGGCTAGGTCTTAAAATGTTAATTAATTAACTAATTAACTAATTAACTAATTTATGGCGTGTGTGTGTGTGTGTGTGTGTGTGTGTGTGTGTGTGCGTGCGCGAGCACATGTACAGGTCAGAGGACAACTTAAGGGAATCTGTACCTTCCTTCCGTCATGTGGGTCCTTGGGGTCAAATTCAGGTGCCAGGCTTGGTGGCAGACAGCTTGACCTCTGGACGCACGTGAATGTGTTGTAAGTCACGCAGCTCGCTTCCTTTTGTTATTCCCAGGCTTTTGCTATGATACATGACACTCTCCCGGACACTGTGTTAGCAAAATCAGAGCTGTGTCCTTCCCGATGCCTTGGGGTCAGTTTCCAGGTGTGTAAACTGGAATTTGATACTGAAGGAGTTTAAGTATGTGTTATCTCCTGAAGGCTACTCCGGCCTGTGGACTGTTCTGAGGTGATGGCAGGTGGAAGCAGCAGCCTCGTGTTGATCGTCTGGACTTGGTGCTTCTTTCTCCCTCAAAGGAGAGGAAATCCTTGAGAGGAAGAGGCCCTCCCTCCCTTTGTCAGAAGGGGAGACACACTCTTATTGTCAGAGCTGGGAGTTGGGGGAAATCGTTCATCTTTTTTCTCTTGTTTTCAGACATGATCTTTTTTTGGCCTAGGGCTCTCTAATCAGGCAAGGCTGGCTGGAGCCCCAGCAGTCCCCCTGCCTCTGTCTTCCCCAGCCCTGGGATTACAAGTAGGCCACCATCCTTGTCTTCTTCTGTGTGGGTTCTGAGAATCATACCTGGGTCCTCATGCATCTTCAGCGATGCGCTTCACGGTCTAAGCCGTTTCTTCTGCCCTGGGCCTGACAGTCAAATGACATTAAACATGCGCACAGAAGGAAGCATGCAGACTTGTATCATGCAAGTTTTACACGACCCTGGAGCCTTCATGAAGAAAAAGAAGACCTTGAAATGTAGTTAGAGCTGAATGTTTATACACTAAATAGAGTAGTCAGGTCTCGTAGAAATAAATTACATGGGAAGGGGTAGGGGAGGTGAGAGTTAGCCCAACAATCTGAACTCTCTCTGTCTCTCTCTTTCTCTCTGTCTCTCTCTCTCTTTCTCTCTTTCTCTCTCTCTCTCTTTCTCTCTTTCTCTCTCTTTCTTTCTCTCTCTCTTTCTTTCTTTCTTTCTTTCTTTCTTTCTTTCTTTCTTTCTTTCTTTCTTTCTTTCTTTCTTTCTTTCTTTCTTTCTTTCTTTCCTTCTTTTTTTCTTTCTTTCGATAGGGTCTTGTGTAGCACAGGCTGGTTTCCAGCTTGGAGTTATCTGAGGATGACCTAGACTCCTGATCCTCCTGCTCCTACCTCTAGAGCTGCCCCCATCTCCACTGTGAACTTCTACTGTTGCTGAAGGTGCCACTGGAAGGGTGTAGAGAGTGCCTCAGTGGTATAAAATGTCAATGTCTCCTGCTTCAGGAAACAGAAGGAAGGTTTGAGGGATCTCCTTGTTTGGCTTCTCCGACTCAGAATAGCTGTAGCAGCCAGATGGCCTATTTTGATGTGACACGTTCCCAACTCCCTCTGTGGGAAGGAAGCAGTGAAGAACAATGTCTGATTTTTTGAGGGGAAACCCTGTTTCCTCAAGCCTTTGTTTTGGGTTTGTTTTAACTGCACCTGCATTTCTTGCAGGTTTTCTCAAAGAGACTTCCTTTAGAGAGTCACAATATTTCAAGTCACGCTGTGCCCCCCAAACCCCCTCAGGGAAATGTTTGCAAACTCAGTCTTTGTTAGCCCACCCGACATTGTTCCACTGACATTGATTGAAATCGTCATTTCCTTTGGGAAGCCTTTGCCATGGAAACAAAGTTGGAGCTTGGATGTGAGAGTCTGAGAGAGGAGGGGCCTACAGCTACCATGCTCACAGCTTCCAGCGTCTCCCAACCTTTTGTTGCAGGGCTATCAGGATGGAGCAAAGAAACAGGATCCCACTGCCTTGGCTGATGCTAAGAGGTGAGGCAGAGCCTTACAGCCGGGCTGCCTGGATACATCCTAAGATTGTCCTAATTACTAACCAGTACACTAAAGGGAACTTTCAGATGGTTCCCTGCCAATAAGGCTTGTAGGTTAGTGGATAGTTATACCCAGGTAGATTTTCTTACCCACCAATTACCTATGGGCTACAGTTCCAACTTTGTGAACATTTAGTGTCTATATAGTTCATTCAAGCTGTTATACCCGAGACTGGATAATGTATGAAGAATGGAAATTTAATTTGTGCGCTTTGACTGTAGAGAAGGTATCATCCGTGGAGTAAGGCGGGGAAGAGGTATGCAGGGAGTTACAGTACTTCTGAAATTACTTCAGAAGTTACAAAGCACCTAAAAGAGTTCAATTTGATTTTTTGAATAAATGCATTTCCAGAAAATCATGAGCTTCTTGAAGTCAGAAGCCATTTTCTCCTTGGCATTTAATGCAACGTCTACTGTGTGCTGGGCTTCCAACAGCTTTTTGCTCAGCAAATGAAGGAAGAGGTTGAGATTCTGAAGGTGGCCACCAAGAGCCTGAGCAGAAAAGAGAGACAAATTGGTCCTGCCTTCGGGAATGAGACAAAAAAGCCAAGGGGGTGATGCAACCACTGTGGGTAGTGTTGGGGTTTTGTCTAAGCTCCACCCCACACCTACCTGGCAATAGCCAGGTATGCCCCGCCCCAGAGATCTGGCCCACTATAAGAGGGGCTACTTGCTCCTCCTCTCCCTCTTTGCTCTCCGCTCTCCCACACTCTCTCACCTCTCTGCCCCTGGGGCTCTTCCCCCCCCCCCACGTGGTCATGGCCGGCCTCCACGTGGTCATGGCCGGCCTCCACTCTCCCTCCTCTCTCTCTCTCTCTCTCTCTCTCTCTCTCTCTCTCTCCCTCTCTCTACCACTAACTCCCATCCCCTACTCTGAATAAACTCTATTCTATACCATGTCTCTGTGTGTGTGGTCCCTCAGGGGCAGAGGTGCCCAGGCAAGGGCCTGCCTGGACCTTCCCCCACGCCGCCTAGCCACACTCACCTAACTCCCTATATTACCCCCTTTAAGCCTCATCATCCTGCTGACTCCTTCATTGGTGCAGGTAGAACTCTCAATGAACACACCGATGCACTATCCTGGTGCAATTTAGGGAGGAGGCTGAGTCTTGGGGTGCTGCATAAGGAGTGCTGGTCATGGGAGCAGGAAGGAGAGTGATCCTTAAAGTTCAGAATTCAGCAGATGTGACAGCGGCACAGAACCAGAAAGATCACACGACCAGGGGCTGATTCCTACCACGTGATTCTTGGATCACAACAGCTGGCTGTTGAAATAAATATCAGCCATCTTGTCCCATTCTCCAGTGTTAAATGTGACAACAGTTGCTTTAGTGCAGGCCATGGAACGTTACTGCTGGAAATGAGTACTTTTGGTGTCCCATAAAAGAACCCTGAAGTAGAAAGTTCCAGTTTCTTTGCATATTTAGTTATGTTAAATGATGTTTTGCTTAGGCACACAAGTGAAAGGATGTTTTGATACAGCAAACAGGTGAAGGGACACTTGATGAAGGGGTATAAATATGACCCCACAGACAGTGGGAGATGAGCACTGAGCCTTGGTTTGCTATTCTTCACTAACGTCACACATGTATTGCTTTGCCTTACATAGAATTGTTGAACTCAGCTTGTGGTAATGTTGCTATTCAGAGAAGCTGGCCCAAGAATTGCTGTTCATGAGGTGGTGGCGGCAGTTTGCTGGTTCCGTAGCCTCACCTCAGGCCAGTTGACAAGCCTAACCATTTCTTCAGGATTGAACTACAGCTGTTGGTTCATGCCAGGTGTTGGCCTGCCAAAAGGACTGATCTGTAGCTGCCAGTTCACGTGTTCTGTCTGCCTGCCTAGAGGACTGGTCTGCCACTGCTGAGTCATATTTGGTGTTGCTACAGGACTGAACTGCTGCCAAAGAAGCTCGCCCCCCAAAAAACTATTGCTGAACAGGTCCACTTCCCCCATATCCTAATAACTTGTCTCTTCCTCTGCTGGGTGGTGGGCTAGAGGAGAGGTCAAACCCTTATTAAAAGTAGGTTGCAAAAGATTTATGCCTGCAGAGCACACTGACGAAGCGAAGTTATTTGGCCAGATGATTTCTTTTTTGCAAACAAGGGTGTGCCAGAATTCAAACTAGTCTAGCAAGCAGCACACTTGGTCAAAATGGCCTCCATCTTTCATCCCTGGTGTAGGTAGGTGTAGATGACATCTCAGCCCATTGGTTCAAGTTTGGCTTCATAATCCGATACAACTGGCTAATGGGCACAAAGGAGAAGAAGGCTCAGGAAAATATGGGCTATGTTTGGTAGAAACCATTTTTCAACCTACCTGTTTTGCTATCACCCAGTCGCCAAGCGTAAGAGTTAAGTCAGACCACCTGAAGTGACAGACCTGTCACTACATCACGGGACTTGGGCAGACAATTCTGCTTATGATGTGAAATGTGCTAGACATCAAGAGATTGTTTGCTAGGTTTGTGACTTTGAGAATGACAGACAGTTCCGGTTTGCACTGGGTTTCTATGTTACACAGACAGCAATTCATCAGATAGGAGACAATTTCTAGGCAGGACCTCCAAGCTCTGAAAACACTTTTCAAAGCTATTCACCAGGCCAACTTACATCCTCTGTACATAACATACACAATACAGCATGCTTTTCTTCAGAATTTTCTTAAGGTGAGTCAAATATTTACAATCCAGTGCTTTGCTTCCGTAGACAGACAGCATTGTCGCAGAGAGGGTGGGCATATAACAAACGTTCTAGAGCTCACAGAAGCACATGAATCTTCTACATATATGTGTGCCTTTGCTCTCCAAACAGATACTTAGTTATTGGAGCCACAGAAAGTGTATCCCTGTTCTCAAGCACTGTATTGCTTTGCATATAATTGGTGCCCGATAAATACTGAAAAATTTTAATAAGCTGGACTTTACAGAGCATAGTACATGTCTTACCAATTGCTTGCATTACATATATTTATGGAGTATATATAAAGTATTATATTTTAATTATTTTATTATGCTTTTATATTATATTTTATTATTTATTTTTATATTATATATAATTATAATAGTATTTATATGTGTATATAATATATAATATATATTTATATAACATCTGTCTTTATTTGTGTATACTATATATGTATTTATATATTTATAATATATAAAATAAATATATAATATATAAAGTCCCAAATATATACATATTTGTGTACATATATAAGTATGTATATATGTATATATAAAAATATTTATGTATATACATATATATGTAAATATGTAAGCAGCACATATTTATTAGCTGGAAAGCAGCACACTTGGTCAAGATGGCCTCTATCTTTTATCCCTATGTAGGTACTAGGTGTTGACGACGTTTCAGCCCATTGGTTCAAGTTTGACATCACAATCCGATGCAATTGGTAATGGGCACAAAGGATATAAAATCAAACAAAACCAAAGTTTATTCAAAGAGGATAATCTTACTAGAGTTTAAAACAGGAGCTCCCAGTCGTAGAATGGAAAGGACTGTGCCGTCCTTCCTTACAGTCGTAGAATGGAAAGGACTGTGCCGTCCTTCCTTACAGTCGTAGAATGGAAAGGACTGTGCCGTCCTTCCTTACAGTCGTAGAATGGAAAGGACTGTGCCGTCCTTCCTTATATCTTGGCTTCATTTAAAGCTCCCTCCATCTTTTCCCTCCCCCTTGTAGCATCTGGTCCTTTGCTGGGAAGGAACCGTAAGGCAGGCTTCCTAATCTCAAATGGCCTTGCTGGTCTCCAGCAGCAGACTGGCCGTTGCCTTTAGTTTAAGTTTCCATTGAAAGGATGCTGAGCACAGGTGCTGGGTCTAGTTCCTCTGCGTTGGTGGTAAACTTGTGTTATAGAAGGTAGAGGCCAGGTCCCCCTAGACTAGGTACTAGGTCTCTGTACCTAGTGCCAATACCAGCATAGCATTGGGCATTAGAAACACTGGTCTACAAGGAGAACCTAAGAGTAGGTTCAATTAGAAAGACACTTATCCTCAAGTCAGGAGGGCTGGGTGGTGACAGGTCAGGGCAACAGCTCCTCACCGTCTGTCATCCTTCATTCAGCACTCAGTCAATCCCTGGCTGGCCAGCTCACTGGGGCAGAATCACCAGTGACACCAGGCAAGCTGTGTCATTCCCAACAAGCACAGTAATGGAGGTCCTCTCTTGTCCCTGCTTCTACCAGAGAGAAAGATTCTTTCCCCAAAGCCACCCAGGAGCGTTTAAAACACAGCTCTCACTCCAAAGGGAATGACAGGTTATTCTTGAACCAAATATGAGTGACGGTATCCCAGTACACAGATTCAGTTTCTCCCCACTCACATTGTCTAACATGGGATTGTTTTCAGGAAGTTTTCGTGGTTGTGGAATAAGAGAAGATCATGAAAACAGACATTTTTCAAATACATTGGTGCAAATATCAGGTAGATGGGTTGTAGCCAAGTAGGGAAATCTCTGTGTTAGGTCTTAGGTGCTGTCTGGTGACATTCTTTGTTTTGGGGCTGGTGGAAACTAGAGGACAGTTAATACATTCCAAAGAGCAGGACCGTGGTGGTTTACCTTTTCAAGCCCAGCATCCAGGAGTCCGAACAGGCAGATCTCTGAGTTCGAGGTCAGCCTGATCTATAGGTGAATCCCAGGACATCCCAAAAGGCTTTAATCACAAACACGTTCAGTCAGACACAGTTTGTCTCCACTTTTGTAACATCCTCATTCTCCTCAGTCAGGAAGTTCTAATCAGGTTTGTGGATTGTTTAATATATGTATGGCTTTCTTCTTTTTCTTCTTCTTCTTCTTCTTCTTCTTCTTCTTCTTCTTCTTCTTCTTCTTCTTCTTCTTCTTCTTCTTCTTCTTCTTCTTCTTCTTCTCCTTCTCCTTCTCCTTCTCCTTCTCCTTCTCCTTCTCCTTCTCCTTCTCCTTCTCCTTCTCCTTCTCCTTCTCCTTCTCCTTCTCCTTCTCCTTCTCCTTCTCCTTCTCCTTCTCCTTCTCCTTCTCCTTCTCCTTCTCCTTCTCCTTCTCCTTCTCCTTCTCCTTCTCCTTCTCCTTCTCCTTCCTTCTCCTTTTCTCCTTCTCCTTCTTCTCCTTCTCCTTCTCCTTCTCCTCCTCCTCCTCCTCCTCCTCCTCCTCCTCCTTCTCCTCCTCCTCCTCCTCCTCCTCCTCTTCCTCCTCCTCCTCCTCCTCCTCCTCCTCCTCCTCCTCCTCCTTCTTCTTCTTCTGCTTTTCTGGGAAGTTCAGGTCACACTTCCAATTTCCTTAACTAGAGTTGTGCACCAAGCTATCAAGGTGTGCAAAGAAGGCTGGACAGGTGTATCTTTGGAATTTTCATCCCTACACTTCACTTTTCAAAATATTTATTTTACTGTGTCTATGTGTGAGTGGGTGGGGTATGTGCACATTAATGCAGTGCCCACAGAATACCAGAAGAGGGTGCTGTATGCCCTAGAACTGGCATTATAGCTTATTGTGAGCCATCCAGCCTAGGTACTAGGAACATAACTCTAGTCCTCTGGAAGAACAGCAGCTGCTTTTAACCAGTGAGCCACTTCTCCAGTTCCTACACTCCACATGAAAGATTCTCTAATTTATAAATTAAAAGCAAAAGAAAAATACCCTAGTGTGGTGGTTTGTATATGCTTGGCCCAGGGAGTGGCACTATTTGGAGGTGTGGCTTTGTTGAAGTAGGTGTGTATCACTGTGGACATGGGCTTAAGACCCTCATCCTAGCTGCCTAGAAGTCAGTCTTCTACTAGCAGCCTTTAGATGAAGATGTGGAACTCTCAACTCTTCCTGCACCATGCCTGCCTGGACACTGCCACACTCCCACCTTGATGATAATGGACTGAATCTCTGAACCTGTAAGCCAGACCCAATTAAATGTTGTCCTTAGAAGAGTTGCCTTGGTCATGGTGTCTGTTCACAGCAGTAAAACTCTAAGTCAGCTAGTAATGTTATAGTGTGTTGGCTTAAAAGAGGTGTACCACAAACTCTCTAGCATCTAAATATTTGGTCCCCAGTTGGTGGCTGTCTGGGGAAGATTAGGGGGTGTGGCCATGCTGGTAGAAGTACGTCACTGGGGTGGGTTTTGAGGTTTCAAAAGACTTGTGTCATTTTGAAATGACTCTGAGCTTTCTTTTGAGGATGAAGATGTGAGCTCTCAGCTGCTCTAGTGCCTTTCCTGCCTGCCTGCTTCCACACTTCCCAATTCCACACTCTCTACTGTGATGACAATGGACCCCTCTCCCTTAGGAACTGTAAGCTCCAAACAGACCCTTCCTTCTGTAAATGCCCTTGGTCATGATGTTTGATCACAGCAATAGAAAAGGACCTAAGATGTTATATAGTGTGTAGTTATTTTAACTCCTTGTGTGTCTGTCTGCTGGTGTGTGCGCGTGTGTGTGCGCACGTGTGTGTGTGTGTGTGTGTGTGTGTGTGTGTGAATAATGGCATGCATCTGGAGGTCAGAGGACAACCTTGTGTTGGTTCTCATTTTCCTTCTTGTTCAAAACAGGGTCTCTTGCTCATCACCATGCATGCCGGGGATTCTTCTGCCTCCACCTTCCAGCTGACTGTCGGAGTGCAGTTTTTCCAAAAACATGTTACCAAATCCAGCTGTAATGTGGGGTCTAGAGGTCCAAATTCATGGTTGTATAGCATATACTTTACCATATCCCCAGATCTAATGATTTGTGAATATATATGTGTGTGCGTGCTCGCTTACACACACACACACACACACACACACACACACACACACACACACATTTGTTATTGTATTTTTTGAAATGAAGTCTTGCCATCTCTGGTTGTTCTTAAACTCACTATATAGACCAGGCTGGCCTCAAACGTACAGAAATCCACGTGCCTCTGCCTCCCCGGTGTTGGAACTAAAGGCGTGTATTATCACCCCTGGCTCTGTGGTTGTTCTTGTTTGTTTGTTTTGTTTTAAATATGAAACTTCATGAATGTGCGCATCATCCTTGTGTGGGGGAGGGGGCTCTGCTAATCTCTGTATTGTTCCAATTTTAGTGTATGTGCTCCTGAAATGAGCACGCTGAGGCTACAGCCCATCTTGGTATCTTTCTTTTCCTTTCCTTCCTTGCTCCTTTGTTTGTTTCTTTGTTTCTTCCTTCCTTCCTTCCTAGTCTCTTTCTTTCATTCTCTCTCTCTCTCTCTCTCTCTCTCTCTCTCTTTGTTTGTTCCCACCCTCTCTTTTCTAATTCCAACCTAGGATTTATTGGACTACATTATTAATCTTTCCTAGATGGTTTGGTTTCTCTCTCCTGCTTCGCCAATCTTCACATGTACGTGGACCTCAGGGCTTGGAAGGTAGGAGCTCTTGCAGGCTAGAGGACAGAAGACGGAGCCCAACATGTGCTTAAAAGGTACAGAAAGCAAAAACCAGGGAATGTAACACAAAGAAGTGACCTCACTCCCAGCACTTGTCATGTGGCACCGTGCCCGGTGTTCTGCAAAGGACTCTTGGGGAATAAATGAGTGGGCGGGAGAAGGAGGAAAGCAGGACCCCTGGCTCAGCCGAGCTCCAATCCCAGCCACTGGCTGACCTCCCTCCAATGACCTAATCCTTTGAGGAAGGACAGATGAGATCATTTCCGGGACCCTTTCCAGCCCTGGCCCTCTGGATTTTGCATCTGCATAGGGAAAATAGAAAGACTAATAATGCCACGTTCCTCCACTGAACTTGAGTGGGGAGGAAGTCCCCAGGGTAGTTCAGGCTCAACACACCCTTGCATCCCAATGTGTTCCTCTCTGTCAGAAGTTGCCTCAGTCACCAGAGAAGACTGTTGGGGAACCCAGGCTGGGCTTTCTTTGGCTGCAACAAGGAAGAGTCCCCGGGGCCTTGGAGTCTCGGCTGCTTCCCAGGGCAGGAGAGAAAAGACAGAGTCTGTGGCATGCAGCTGCAATTGGCTTTCAGCATGGAGAGGGCAGATGAGGATCAGGACTGGCTAGGCAGCTGAGGGAGGATTTCCAGCTGAGGGCTTCAGAGAATGCTGGTGTAAACTGCTTTTGGATACTTCCAATTGAAGAGATGGCATGTCAGCTTCCTGGGGTGAACCAGTTCTTATCTTCCAGGGCAAGCATCTTCTGGAATCACAGGGTTGGTTTCCTGAAGACAACAGAAAAAAGTCACTTGGGAAGGGTTTGATTCTTACCTGAAGCTACCCTTGTCTGTCTTGAAGACAGTGATGTCTCCTGTCCTGGTCCCCAGAGGCTGAAACCACTGCCGATATCAATTCTCCTTAGTACCCTTGGTCTGCCTGGGTTTTCCCATAATGGCAGGAAAGAGAAGAGGCCAGAATATTTGCCCTATTAGTCAGTAGCTTTCTCTATTTCAACCCTCAGCTCCTGGAACCTCAGACCTTCTTCTTCTTCTTCTTCTCCTCCTTCTCCTTGGATGACTGGATGCAAAGCCATGTACCACAATGGTCTACCTTGTTCCAAACGCTATGATCAAAAGAGCGTAGAGGACGAGAGGGTTTATTTCAGCTTACACTTCCAGGTCACAGTCCATTATGGGAGAAGGTTGGGGCTGGAACTCAAGGCAGGGGAGCAGGAGCAAACACCATGAAGGAAGGCTACTTGCTGGTTGACTTGCTGGCACATGCTAGGTTAACTGTTTATACAGCCCAGGCCCACCTACCCAGGCATAGGACCTACTGCCCAGAGTGGGATGGGCACTTCTACATCAATTAGCATTTAAGAACACGTCCCATACACGTGCCCACAGGCCAATCTGATGGAGACAGTTCTTCAGTTCAGGTCCCAGCATCCCAGCTATGTGGTTTGATGAGAACACCGCTCTCCTCCCCCAGAATCATGTGTTTGAAGGCTTGGTCCCCAGCTGGTGGAATTGTTTGGGAAGGACTAGAAGTGTGGCCTTGCTGGGAAGGTGGGCTTTGAGGTTTCAAAGTTAGTACTTTCTGTTGAATGTGCTCTATCGCTCTCTTTCTCTTTCTTTCTGTCTCCTACGTGCAAGTAAGAGTGTAAGCCAGCAGCTATTTCTCTGTTGCCATGACTACCTGCTTGCTGCCATGCTCCCCCATGAACTTACTCACTGGAACTGTAAGCCCAGTAAACCCTTTCTTCTATCAGGTTGCCCTGGTCATGGTATCTCTTTGCGGCAATAGAAAAGTAACTGTGACATCAGCTGACTCTGGGTTGTGTTAAATTGAAAATAAAAGCTAAGCAGGATACACACTCTCCAAATCGGATGGGCAGCACAGCATACTGCTGTGTAAGCTGCATTCTCCACGTGGCAGCCTCGCATCTGACCTCAAGGCTGCAGCTCACTGCTGCCGCCTAGCATCATGGGAAATCGCCTTACTGCATAATGCAAGCCTAAAGGAAAAGCAACAATTCAAAATATGAAGGTTTCTAGTGAGCTGGTGTTGCTGTCACACCATTGGTAAAATAAAATATTCCGAAGTTTCGAAGCTGGGAGTGTATCTTGTGTAGTAGAATACTTGGCCTGAGTTTGGGTCCCAACAAGCATGCACAGATCTGGGGGCTTCACCCCTGAGCACCCCATATGCCAGGCGTGGTGGTGTGCAACTGTAATTCTAGCACTTGAGAGGTAGGAGGATCAGAAGTTTGAGGTCATCCTTGGCTACATAGTGAGTTTGTGGCTACCTGGGATAGAGTTTGGTAGCCTGGGCTACCCTATCTAAAGTAAAATTAAAATCATAAGTTGAACCAGTGTTAAGTTGTGGCCGATGGTTAAAAAGTGATCTGTTCTCTTGCCAGATGGAAAAGGAGTCAAGCGAACCTCCACAGGACAGAACTGACAGGAAGCTGAGTTCTCTCCAGTTACTGATGTGTAAACCAGCTCAAAGACAACAAAGCCCCTAGAGTGCTCTTAGCATCACAGCTGGATAGCCTGAAGGGTGTGCTTCAGTGCTGCAGGTTTCAAGGGAAACAGGAGTCTCCTCTGTACACCACATTTACGGAGAACTTAATCCTCACAGGCAGTGATTCGGCACACAGGGGCTGATAATCTGCTTGGGACTTTAAGATGCAGAGAGCTAAGCTCTTTCCCTCCAGCCGTCCTATTGATGGGACCACTCACTACATTTCTTCCTGGTGACATAGATATATTTAGAAATTGAGTCCTCTTGTAAAGTTTTCCTCTTGGGGAAAATTTTCACTGTGTTAACAAGTTCAAAAGACACCAGGCCACATCCAATAGACTCATTTTATAGGAGAGAAAACTAAAAATCAGATTTGGTGCAGAGCTGGTGGGGGACCTGCGTTTGTTCGTTGATTTCGGGTTAGAAGACTGGCTGGCTTTGAGACCAGGCCGGAGAGGTGTTTCTCCTTGGCTCTATTAGGTGACACAGAGGGCTTTCCTGGAAGGGTGGACTTAGGGAAGAAGGCTGTGACAGATGGCTTTCATCTCCAGTGCTCTGGAAATCTGCTCCCCTAATTGGATGCCAGGAGTTGTAAGCAAACACGGATCTATATTAAATCATTGTTCGCTGTCCCTAATTAGACCTTGGAATTTGGCTCAGTGCATCGGAGAGGATGTTCATTTGTTGTGTCGACAGGGACACTCAGCGTTTACAAATTTTTCTGCGGTAACCTGAGTCCCCAGCATCGCTCCCGTGCTGTGGCTGCAGGTTCGCTCTCAGCTGAAAGATGACGGCAAGGGAGATGGAGATTGGTTGGCTGTGAACTGTTTTTCCAGTGTCCCCGCTTGAATGTGAAGTTCTAAAGTCTCCTTTTTCATCATATCAAGGAAGCCCTTTGAGGAGTCACAATCGGACCTCAGTTCTCCAAAGTCAGGGCCACGTGCCCGTGGCATTTCCCAGCCAATCTCCGTCTACTATCTCTTGGCCGTGGTACCGCCAAACCTCGTATTCTTATTGGCACAGACCTTTTCAAGGGAAGCTTTGTCTCCCAAAACAGACCCTGGTTCCAATTGGCCCCGCCACCAACGGCCTCGGGATTCCAGATGGAAAAAGTGTCCACGCTTGCAGAAGCTTGTAGCCCCCACCGCAGCTGCCTCAGTCACTGCCAGCCGCACAAACGGTCTGCAGATTCTATCAAGGGGTGGAAAGATTTGCTAACGGGGAACAGCTCGTCTTTTCTTCCGCCTGAACCCCACGTCATGTGAATGGAAAAATATCCCTGCATCAGGCTGGGAGAGTTAAAGAGGACAAAGCTGGGAGGCGTGACTTTATCAAAGATGGCTCAGGAAGGAGGCAATTTGGCTGCCAAGGAAAATTATAACTTTTCATTGTATCTACAGCTAGTTACTATCTTCTACCCCCCCTTTTCAAAAGACATCTTTAAGGAACCCCAAGTATTGGCAGGAATCCTCTGGCAGGGAATGGGGAGGTGGGGAGAGCAGTTTTCTATAAGACTGGAACAAAGCCTTATATTTAATGTATGTATTTAATGTATGTGTCCGGAGGGAGATGGGTATAAAGGGATTGGGAGTGTCTGTCATTCAGCCACACCCGCATTCACCTGCCTCTGGGGAAAGGAAGGGAGAGATTAGGATAGGAGATTTCTGAATTTGAGAAGCCAAGTTTTAGCTGTCAGAAGGTTAAATGATGGGACTGGGGCTGTGGTGTGGTCGGCAAAGGGGTAGAGCCTTTGCCCTGCAAGAAAGAGGACCTTGGTATGAATCCCTAGCACCATATATAAGCCACATGTGTGCCTGCTTCTGTGACCTTAGTGCCAGGGAGGCAGAGACAGGAGGATGAGCTTGCGCTAGACAACCAGCCTAGTCAGTTGGTGAGCGTTAGGTTCAGTGCGAGTCTGTGTCTCAAAGAGTAAAATGGAGGGGCTAGAGAGATGCGTCAGTGGCTAAGAGTACTCTTCCAGAGGACGTGGGTTCGGTTCCCAGCACCTGCATTACGGCTCACAATCACATGTAATTCCGCTAACAGGGGATCGGACACTCTCTTTTGGCATCTGTGGGCACCAGGGATGAACGTGGTGCAGGCAAAGTGTCTGCACACATAAAATCTATTAAAATCAAATTTAAAAATTTCAAAGCAAGGTGGAAAGAGATGGGGAAGACCTCTAACATCAACCCCCGGCCTGTGCACAGACATGTGCACACACGTACACACAACGGTCAAGTGTCGAGGAGGCCACGTCTGTGCCATCCCATTCTGGCTAGCCTCTGGGGTGCCCCTCCCTGGAATCTTCCAGGGGCCCCGCTTTCAGTACCCACCCCCATCCCGTTACAGAAGTGACTAGTGTCTGGATAGCCTTTTATTAGACATGTTGTTCTTCAAAGTCAGGTGGGGAGATTGTAAGGGAGTGGGCCACTCACACGCAGCAGAGAGACAGCCACACTACAAATGAGACTCGACTGCTCCTCTTCCATTGTGCCTCTCACCCCTCTATATAACACCAGGCCCCCATCTTCCTAATTGCCATAGACTGACTAAAACCAGACCCTTGTGACTGAGCACATTCACCCCTGATGCCCATCCCAGGCGTCCCTAACATAACAAACCACTGCTGGAGTTAAGAGGTGGAATTAGCCTCGTGTCTTTTGGGGAAATGTTCACAGGACCTAGTGAACAGACGGAAGAGACAATGTTTGGAAGCAGAAACCATCCTTCTGCAGTGTTTCCCCTTCCCATCCTCCAAAGCAGTGTGAAGTTCGTGAGCACAGCCCTGCAGCAAGCACGAACCGGCTGTGCCAGGGTCAGAGCAGGTGAGGGGGATGCTGGCTGGAGACCTAGTTTTGCCCATTCCAAAGACTCCCTTGTCTGGGGCTGGACAGACTGAAGGCTGGGCACTTTCTCGGTAGAACTGGTTCTCCTCAGTGACTGTGACTGTGCCTGCCGCCAGGACAGCTGCGTGCTGTGGTCCAGAGCTGCCATTTGTCAGAGGCTGTTCCCAGAGGCCCTGGAGACAGCCACTTTTGTCGAGGTCTGCTAGAGGAAGTCAGCTTTTCAAAGGCAGGAGAGGCCCTTGGCTCATGAAAGGGAAAAGGACAATGAGCTCCTTTCCTTACTGCAAGAGACCCAGGGAACTCAGGCTTAAAAACATTGCTTTAAAGAACACATAGATAAATAGCAAATGGTCACCAGTTCAATAAGAAGAAACCATCCGGGTCTCCGCCCCTGACAGATGCAGCAGCTTCCCGCTGCTTTCATTTTTACATATTAAGCATTGGCATACATTGCATGTTTCACAATCCACTGGTGGTGTGGATTTGGGACTTTTCATTTAACATTTTGCTGTACAGTCGTGTGCATGTGTGTGCATACATGTGCATGCAGGAGAGCATGTTCACATGCTTATGGAGGTCATAGGTCAATGTCAGGTGTTTTTCTCAATTGTGCTTTACCTTACTTTTTCCTGAGGCAGTATAACACTAATATATCTAATTCCAGTAGGCTAGCAGACAATGCATATTTATTTTGTGGGTACATGTGCATGCCTGCATATATGTGCATGCATATGTGTGCATGGGGAGACCAGAGGTCAACAGCAGATCTTCCTCTGTTGATCATTACCTTATTTTTTGAGGCACTTTCTCTCAGTGAATCTGGAGCTCACCAGTTAGCTACACTGGCTGGCCAGTGAGGCCCCAGCACCCCCATCTCTTCCCTCCCAGTGCTGGGGTTATGGGCATGCGCTGCTACACCCAACCTTTGCTGTGGGCTGTGATCACTCATGCTGGTGCACCAAGCTCTTCACTGATTGAGCCCCACACCCAGAGGGCACTTATAATTGACTCTTTCCCTGATGTTAGATACCAAGACAGTGCCTCTTTACTTAGCCATAGTAGATAATTCTGAATTAATATCCACAAACATATCATTTTACTTGAAGAACGAATAATAAATAATAAGAGTTTAGCAAGTGATTGATTAAACTCCTTAAGATAGTTCTTTTTTTTTTTTTTTTTTTTGGTTTAAGACCTCTTTAGAGGCTAGAATAGTTATTAAGAGCTTGCATTTTGATACTTGTCTTATTATACTAGAAATTGCAAGTGAAGATTCAAAGTCTCATTACGATGCTTTGAAATAATATAAAAGTACAAATTATATACATGTTAGTATAAAACTCCATAATTTACACATTTTTATGAACAATGTGATGGTGTGTATATGCCTAGCCCAGCGAGAGGCACTGTTGGAAGGTGTGGCCTTGGTGGAGTAGGTGTGTCACTGTGGGTGTGGGCTATATACTACTCTAGTCCTAGATGACTGGAAGTCAGTATTCTGCTAGCAGCCTTCAGATGAAGATGTAGAACTCTCAGCTCTGGCTACACCATGCCTGCCTGGATGCTGCCATACTGCCCACCTTGAAGATAATAGACTGCACCTCTGAACCTGTAAGCAAGCCCCAATTAAATGTGGTCCTTATAAGACTTGCCTTGGTCACGGTGTCTGTTCACAGCAGTAAAACCCTAAGACAAACAATAACTGTATTGTTCACAAGAGAGACTCATACCAATATTGATATTGTTTTTCATTCTTGAAAACCTCTTTTATATATAGATTTTCATATGAATCTCTTATATATTGTTTTAAGTGTATGGAAATAATATGTTCCTGTATAGATAGATAATATGCTGTAAAAGAAAGAGTATCCTGTGGGCGCATGCGCATTTGTGTGTGTGTGTGTGTGTGTGTGTGTGTGTATTTGCTCGTGCACATGTATGTAGGTCAGAGTTTGATATCTGTTATCTTCTGTTTTTGCTCTCCACCACAGTCTTTGAGACAGGGTCTCTCACTGAACATGGAGTTCACAGATTAGCTAGAGCCCCAGCCACCCTCTTGGCCCTCTCCCCTAGGTCCTGGGTTGTAGGCATGTGTGTGAGGCATGTGTGTTAGGTCAGATCTTGGGGCCTCAGGCTTAATTAAGCATCAAGCCCTTTACCCACTGTGTCACCTCCCAAGCCCTCGGCTACGTATTTTCTGAGTATTTTTCCCTTAGAGATTTAGATGATGGTGTGCGTTCAGGCCCATCCTCCCACAATGCTTATTTATCTTATAGATCCTTGGATGAGTAAGACAGCTAGGAAGGCCCTGGGAGCAGGCTCTCAGCCAAAGACTTCCAGCTGTTTCAAAGCCTGTAATTTATGTCAACCAACTTGGTGCTTTAAAAAAATATATTTTTAAATTTTAAATTATATGTCTGTAGGGGAGGTGGACGTTGATCAGAAGCTCAGCAAGGAACCCCAGAGTTCAAGATGTTCTCTAGCCAAGGACTAACTAACCTCACACAAACCCCCAAGACAGCAGTGGGTGTACAGCCCGCTCTGTCTATGAGACTCCCCTGTCCCCACTGTTTGTGCCCTGGCAGAGGCACAGTCATCCTAACACTGCACTGTTTTCAGAAACAGAACACACTCAAACCCACTCAGACTCTCTCTATTGGGCAAAGTTTGGGGGTAGCTTCTTTCTTTCTTTCTTTCTTTCTTCCTTCCTTCCTTCCTTCCTTCCTTCCTTCCTTCCTTCCTTCCTTCCTTCCTTCCTTTCTCTTTCTTTCTTTCTTTCTTTCTTTCTTTCTTTCTTTCTTTCTTTCTTTCTTTCTTTCTTTCTTTCTTTCTAGAAACGTTGAAAAATGGAACTGTCCAGAAAGAACCCATAAATGACACAGGCCTCGCAGACTTTGGGCACTGTCTTCGTTAAAGATGGGGTTTGGCAAAACGAAAACAAAAGCTAGGCCAGGTGGTAGTGGCATACACCTTTTGTTCTAGCAACTCGGGAGGCAGAAATAGGCAGATCTCTGAGTTCGAGGCCAGCCTGGTCTACAGAGTGAGTTCCAGGACAGCCAGGGCTATGCAGAGAAACCCTGTCTGGAAAAAACACTCCCACCTCTATAGAGACAATCTCTTGTGCACTGTGTGGAAACACCCATCAATAAAAAGCTGATGCCCAATGAGCTGAGGCAGGATTAGAAGGTGGGACATCCGGCAAACAGAGAGAGAGGAATTCTGGGAAAGAGTGGAGAGTAGGCGATTCAACCAACTCTGAGGAAGTCGGACAGGCAAAACCGAGAAGTGATGACCAACCCTGTAGCAGACATAGACGAAATACGCAGGTTTATGTAAGAGATGAGCCAAAGCTTATGCCTCAGATATTTATTTATAAATAATTAAGTCTCAGAGTTGTTATTCTGGGAACAAAGAGGACAGGTAGTTTGCACATCCCCTAAACAACCACCCCCCCCCACCACCACCACCACAACAACAACAACAACAGAATGAGAACAACCCACTAAAGGTTTAAACGTGTTTGAGACTTGGTAAAGGCAAAGAATTTATATGATCTGGAAAGAAAGAAGAGAAAGTGAGTGAATCCTTTAGAAGGCTGAAATGGTGGTTGAGAATCATTTCTCTATTAATTAAATTGATCAGGTTGGGGAATAAAGCAGGAAGCCTGCCATCTGGTGGTGACTGTATGTACTGCTCTTTTGCACAACCTCTTGGGCTGAATTTTAAGAACCCCTGCCCCCTTTCTTCTTCACCTCACCTTCCTTAATTGAAAGGGGCTTAGCTGTGTCACAGTTCCAACTCTTAATTGTCTTACTAACACCAAGAAAAGAGAATATATTTCTGATTCAGCTGATCATGTGAAGAGGTGGAGGATGGTGGCCGCAGAGAAACTCTCACATCTATGGTAAATTGCTCCAAAATCCTGCCTGCAGTTTTGCCAGGTCCTCAGTGTGCTCCTTGGGTTCGAATTGTTTACTGCTAGATCCTGTCTCTGCCTTTAGACTTCAGGCTGCAAGGACAGAGGCTAGCTGGAACACTTTCTTAGAGTATATAGTAAAAAGGAGGCTGGTTTCTGGGAGCATTCCTGTTGCCTGGTGGTTTTTAGGTACCTTAGTCCTGAGGCAGGCTGTAAGCAGAACTGAAGGCTAGGTCAGATGAAGCAACGACCTGGTGTGTGGGAGAGACAACCTCTGGAGCACCCTTTCTTAAAGGAACATATCTCTATTGCCTAGATTGGCCGAGTTCTTATACCGGTCCCCTTCTCTACCAGGTCCCTCTCCCCCACCCCTGTCACTACTACACCAGGATAGGAGGAGCCACCTGTGTAAGGGGTGTGGTCCTTTCACCCTGCTGGGCACGGGTGCTCTGCAGAGGAGAGCACAGGGAACTGGCTGTCTTGGTGTCTGCTTTCTCATGATTCCATTTCCTCACCCAGGAAGTTGTGTTCCGGAAAGATGATTCAGAGCAGAAATGTCCATCCTAGCTGTGCCTCTCTCTCTCTCTCTCTCTCTCTCTCTCTCTCTCTCTCTCTCTCTCTCTCTCTCTCTCTCTCTCTTGTTTTTTTTTCGAGACAGGGTTTTTCTGTGTAGCCCTGGCTGTCCTGGAACTCACTCTGTAGACCAGGCTGACCTTGAACTCAGAAATCCTCCTGCCTCTGCCTCCCAAGTGCTGGGATCACAGGCGTGCGCCACCACCGCCCGGCTTGTGCTACTCTTATTACAATATTTTGGTCCCATTTATTCCCACATTGGGAGTGAATCATAATGGAACACTTTATTTATAAGGATGACACGAGATGGTCTGAGACCAGCCTCGCTGTGAACATTACATTATGTGTTGTCATGTTTGCAAACACTCACAGTGCTTCACTCTGCTTCCTCTGATCCCTGTGGTGTGACTCCAGGTCATGCAATGAGTTCTCTGCTTTTCACCATTTTCAAGCCATCGGCATCTCAGCCTTTTGTTCCCAAGTCCACTTGCCAACCAAGCTAGCTAGCACCTTGGTTGGCACCTTGTCATTCTTTTGATAGCGATAAAATCAATCCAGATCCAAGCATTTCCACTCTCTATATCTAATATTTAAATTATTAAACATATTATTTTATTAAACATATTAAATTATTAAACATAATATATAATTATATAATATATAATTTGATATAATTATATATTATAATCATGTGTGTACATTATAAATTATAATATGATTATAATTAATTATGTTAATTAAATTAAAATATATATTACGTAATGTTGTATAGTTATTATATATTATTAATATAAATGATATGATATAATATAAATATATACTTATATTTATATATTATGTATTATATATAATGCAGGTTTTTAAAATCCATATACAAATATATATTAAATGTATATTTAATTTACTGAATTGCTAAGACTTCTAGCACGACACTGGATGGAAGCTATGGTAGCTGTCATCCACATCTAGGTTCTGACATTAAAGGGAATCCTAATGGAATCCTAAGGAAAGGGTCTAGCAGTGCGGGTGAAATCCTCAGTGGACAGAAGCGCTTGCGGCCAGATATGCCGACTTGGCTCCCGTCCTAGACTCGTGTGGTGGAGGGAGTCAATCCTGCAAGTTGTCTTTGACTTCCACATGTGTATGTACCATACATGCAAGCTATAAACACACATGCGCACACACAACATCTTAAAAAATTAAACACCATGCATAACAAATTATTACTGTGTGCCATTGGCAAATCTAAATGATGACCTCTTTATGCCAAGGATTTAAAAAAAAATCCATGAAACTTCATTGCCTTTCAATTTTGTTCAATTTAGTTTGGGCCCTTATCTTCTTGCTTTTAAAATTCAGAACTGTGTTTGTGTCTCTGGGTCTGTCTGTTTCTGTGTGTGCGAGCGTATGTTTGCTTTACACATGATGTTCTTATGCTGGGAGACATGTAGAGAAACAGGGTATTCAGAAGGATGCTCAGAGGTGAAGAACCCCCTCTCCTACCAAGTGCAGTTTCAGTGGAGTGGGGCGTAAGCAGCACTGAGAGACTCTGGGGCTCCCCCATCTCCTGTCTCTAGTCTCAGCCCCTTTTCCCCTCTACTTGGCTGGCTACCCACAGCCTCTCTTGGATTTGCTGTTGCTACCCAGGGTCTTAAGTGTACTAAGGAAGCACTGGACACGGAGCTCCAGAGATTTTTTTCTTCCCTTCTTCCTTCTTTCCTTTCCCTTTCCCGTTTTCTCTCTTCCTAGTCCTCCCTTCCTCTAGTCTTTCCTCTCTCTTTCTCTCTGTCTCTTTCTTTGAAACAGAGTTTCTCTGTGTGTAGCCCTGGCTGTCCTAGAACTTGCTCTGTAGACCAGGCTAGCCTTGAACTCTGCCTCCCAAGTACTGGGATTAAGGGTGTGCACCACCACCCCTAGTTTGTTTTCTTTTATCTTATTTTCAAAAGTAAATCTCCCTGGAGATGTTAGCTGGAATTTGATGCGCTCCAGGAAGAACAATTACTGTTTGACAGGGAGTGACGTATCTTAGAAAAGCACACGAAAACTGAAGAGATACAAGCTCCAGGTGCTGTTTTAGACAGAGAAGTGGGTAAATGTCACACAAAATAAATGAGGATTTCACTTTTACTTTCTGGGCAGTTTGGTGCGTTGTGTCTGTCTACCCATGAAGCAATGGCTGTCTAGCCTACATCTGAAATTCTTCCTGTGTTCCACCCCTCCCAGGCTTTTTTTTTCACATAGATACACAATTATCTGTGGGAGTCAATGGAGCTCTGCTCTCTGCATTCATAAGAAAGAGGGATGAGAATGTTCTGAGGCACCACACCCAGAGAGCTTCAAGATCTTACATCTCTTTTCCTTGTGTGTGTGTGTGTGTATGTGTGTGTGTGTGTGTGTGTGTGTGCGCGCGCGCGCGCGCGCGCGCGCGCGAGAGCGCGTGCAATCTTCAGTGAGTCAACACTCCATGCATACCATGCTGAACTGGATCAGGTACTGTTGTTTGAGGGTGTACGGTGAAGATGTTGGTGAGGATGATTCATGAAGATGGTGGTACTGATGGTGTTGAAGATGATAGTGATAACAATGATTGTAACGGTGGGAAGATGGTGGTCGCAGGGACGGTACTGATGATAATGGTGGTGATGGTGGGAAGACGATGCTGGTGGCAGTGATGGCTGTGATGACTGTGATGGCTGTGGAGATGATGGTGGTGGGAAGATGGTACTGGTGACAGTGATGGATGGAGGTGATGGCTGTGAAGATGGTAGTCATGATGGTGGAAAGACAGTGCTGGTGACAGTAATGGAGGTGATGGCTGTGATAATAATGGTGTCGGTACTAGTGATGATGACTTCTATGATGTACCCTATCCAGTGCCAAGCTCTGTGACGGACACTGCACCTGCTGTGT
This sequence comes from Apodemus sylvaticus, assembly GCF_947179515.1. NCBI lineage: Eukaryota > Metazoa > Chordata > Mammalia > Rodentia > Muridae > Apodemus > Apodemus sylvaticus. The sequence continues at coordinate 35,718,375 of NC_067477.1, forward strand.
ATCTCCCATGTGCACAACCCTACGAAGTAGGTACAATTCTGTTTTACCAAGCTGGAGAATTAAGTACTTATTAGGTACTTAATCTTATTTCTGAGGGGAGACCTCCAGACGTATGATTGTGCACGCATGCATGCCCTGTCATAAAGAATTTCTGGGGACATGTATGCACCTGTGCTGGTGTCTATCCGTCTATCTACAAAGTATAAATGCTCATTAGTTACGATCTCAAGGCACAGAATATGCCTTGGGCAAAGTTTACCGTGAGTAATAGCAGATGTAAATCCACATTTCAAATTGTCTCCCAGATAATTTTTCATATTTTTCTGTTGCCAATTGCTTGTCAGATGTGATTAGATCAACATTATTTTTATCTCATCATATCGATGACAAAGAGCTTGTAGCAGGCGTGGGAGGAACTCCTGGCTCTCGTTTTTCACGTCAACTTGTGGTTAAGCTGCAATTTCTAATTGTCCTTTTTGTGAGGGCAATTCAGCTAGAATTAGGTAATATTGCTTGTACATTTACGTAACCAAGCAAATACAACTGCCTGGCACCAGCATATGAGCAGCCAGGAAGCTCGCCCAGCCCAGCGCCCAGTACATTCCTCCCTCTTTGGGATTCCCAATTACTACTGACCTGTCATTTCAGTGGCCCTAGGACAGGCAGACCTGTGAAATTTTTATTACATTTAAGTAAAGCTTAATTTCTTTCTTTTGGAGGTCTATGCAGGGCAAATTGGCAAAGCAGTGGAGCCTGAGGTCTAAACACGGTTTTCTCTGCACAGCCTCCGTCTGTCTCCTGCTCCTTGCACAGGAGATGGACCACTTTGAGGTCACTTTGGATTTTCATCTGATTTTTTCCAGCAAAATGGCCCAGGAGTCAAGGGCACCCTGTCTGCCTTTCCCTCCTTCTGTGCTGTTTGTTTCATGTCCCTCAGCATCCCACGCCCCTGCCACCCACTGTTAACTTTGAATTAGTAGGAAAAAACCTTCTTAAGAGAAGTAGAGAAACTTCTAGTCTTTTTTTCCCTAGAAAGCATCTGTGTTTTGTTTGACTCCAGCCCAACATATCTCTCTGATACAAAAGCTCAATAAATGTCTGTTGAACAAATGAAGGAAGAAGTGGAGAAGAAATGAATGAGCATCTCGGGGTGCCTGGGGTATTTGAGAGGACACGGCAAGTCTAAGGAGGATGGAGTGATGGGACCCAGGCACAGAATTAGGGGTCTCCGAAGTCTCCACACATCTACCTTTGAAAATTAAATGACATCTAACCTTGGTCAGCATTTGGAAGGACACTTTTTGTTCAAAAAAGAAAAACGGTCCAGTACACTGTGATAAGACCATTTCCTCTCTCGCAGTGTCTCCTTTAATGTCAGGTCTGAAATATGAAGTCATTAGGGGATATTAAAACAGTGCTGACAAACTAATTAACAAAAGACATTACGCCGGATGGGCTCAATTTATCCTTTTTAATGGTTCTTATAAATGGGTGCCGCCAATTAAAATTAATAAAGATTTACCAGCGATTGCCCGGTGTACATTGCTAAGAAGTACCGCTGAAGGTCGCCTTAAAGTCAGCGTTGTCAAAGCGGGCGAGTTCAGCACTGCAGCACAGGCTCCACTGAGGCCCTGGCTTGGTTGTTTGCTCGGATGCTTCTCATTCAGCTTGGGAGCCCGGCACTTAATTCACCTCCTTCACTCCACCAACCGCTCCACACTATCCCACACAGACATGCTCAAAACTTCAACACAGAAAGGAAAGAATCACACGTGACCCCCAAGTTGACAGTAGCCATCTGATTGGTCATAGTTTGCATGGTGGCATGGTAACAATTACTTGTGCAAAATGGCTTCCTGGTAAATTTGCAGAGCCTAGTTTTTTGAGGACCTGACATCACGTCCATTGTCCTAGCTTTGCTGGTTTGAAACTTTCTCAATGTCTTTGGATGCTTGGGAGATCCACCAGTGGGCACGCCTCTTCTGATGTCCAAATATGGATCTGAGAATGTTGCCGGAATAGTTGTCTCTAAGTAGGTTTGGGTGGAGGTTAGAAAGGGTGGGTGGGACTGGCCACTGTCAGAAAACCTTCTGGGCGCCTGCTTTTAAAGTTCAGGTTGTTCTGGCACGATGGCTTAGTCAGTGAAGTGTTTGTCATATGAACATGAGCACCTGAGGCTGAACCCCAGAAGATATATAAAAAGGCTGGATATGGTGGTCTCACATGCTTGTAATCCTAGGCCTGGGGAGGAGATGGGTCTAGGGATATCCCTGGAATTCAGTAGCCAGCCAACTATCCTAAAAGTCTTGGTGAACTCCAGATCACTGAGAGGTCTACAAACAAACCGAGGCAAAAGCCTCCTGAGTCATCACACCTGAGGTTAACTTCTGGGCTCCACCTACATCTCACGCAAGCGCAAGCGTGGTCAGTGCACTCTCCCGACCCCAACTCACACACGCAAACTTCCTTCGTAATCATCCTTTAAATATTTCCTTCCTTCCCTCCCTCCCTCCCTACCTCCCTCCCTTCCTTCCTTCCTTCTTTCCTTCTTTCCTTCCTTCCTTCTTTCCTCCCTCCCTCCCTCCCTCCTTCCTTCTTCCTTCCTTCTTCCTTTCTTCTTCCTTCCTTCTTCCTTCCTTCCTTCCTTCCTTCCTTCCTTCCTTCCTTCCTTCCTCCTTCCTTCCTCCTTCCTTCCTCCTTCCTTCCTTCCTTCTTTTGCTTTCTTCCTTTTGAAGCAAGGTCTTATGTAGCCCAGGCCGATCTGGAACTTAATATGTAACCAAGTCTGGCTTTGAAATTCTGATCCTCTTGCCTCTTTCTCTTGAGTGTTGGGATCACAAGCATGCACTGTCATATGTGGCTTCCTTTTTCTTCTTAAAAAAAGTCTATCATTTATTATAAATACATAAGTGTTTCCCACTGTAGGTGTACCCTGTGTATGTCTGGTGCCCATGGAGGCTAGAAAAATGTGTCCTATCCCTCAGAGCTAGAGCTGCAGGCTGTGAGCCACCTGTGTGCACTGGGAACCAAACCCTGGTCCCCTGCAAGAGCACCATGTCCTTCCTCAGCCATCGTTCCAGCCCCTGTGATTTCTTTCTCAAAGTAAAAGACTATTGCATGTTTATTTAGGACTCCTTCCCAATGGACTCTACCTCTTCTGTTCAAAGCTTTGGGTATTACAGGCTAAGAGACCAGGTCATCACAAAGGAATGTCTTGAAGGTAGAAGCTATCAAGTTGCAACCCAAGGATCAGAACAGCCCCATAGCAGAGCAGCCAGAATGTGTTTTAAAGACACCCCAGGCCCCATCTCCCTCAGCTTGAAGCTCCCAGAACAGGAGCCATGTGAGGGTTACATGCCAGGTCCTGTGCTTGGCAGTAGAAAGCCCTATTTTAACAATACTTCCCAGAATCTTGATGGCTTTCTGGATTCAGACCAACTATATGACATACAGGCTCTTGAGGTGTAGGGCTGGCAACTCACCAGGGTATACAGAGGGCAGGCGGGAGCATGAGCCTCCTCAGATTTCTCCAGGGAGTCGGCTAATTTGTCTATTACCTTGGTTGGAATGAGGTGCTCAGACAACTGGTCAAACATTATTCTGTGGAGGTGCTTTCAGTTGAGACTCTGTAAGCTGAGTGAAGTCAATTGCCCTACACCAGATTCCAGCCAATTGATGGTGTGAACAGAACCAAAGGTGACCTTCCCACGAGTACATGGAATTCCTGTGCATCATGGCAGCTGGGCAGTGTCACAATATGTTTATATGCCAACTCCTTACAAGTCTGTAATGTGTGTATGTATGTACATACCTACCCACATACTTATCATCTATCTATCTATCTATCTATCTATCTATCTATCTATCTATCTATCTACCTACCTATCATCTGTCTATCATCTATTATCTATTATCTGTTTGTCTATCTATCTATCTATCTATCTATCTATCTATCTATCTATCTATCTATCATCTGTCTGCCTCTCTGTCTCTCTGTCTCTGTCTCTGTCTCTGTCTCTCTGTCTCTCTGTCTCTCTGTCTCTGTCTCTCTCTCTCTCTCTCCCTCTCTCTCTTTCTCTTTCCTGTTAGTTATATTTCTCTGGGGAACACTGAATAACATACAAGGGTCAAGGGTCAAACAACAGTCACCTGTTGAAAATATAGAGGGTAATCCTGCCCTGATTTTGGGTCTATGTGACTTGAAGGAAATTGAGTTTAATTGGATTTGCTGAAAGAACTTCAGAAAACTCAATCTCTCCAGTCTCTTCAAAACAGGATAGGATCTAGATAATGTACATTTACCTTAAGAATGAGAAAAGTAGCAGCACAGCAGGATCTGCTAGCTCTAGATCATTCAGAGTTGTCGAAGCTACAGCTGGGCTGTGTCTGGAAAACTCGGGTTTCACTGAGAAGAGGACTATCACAGGGCAGGAGCAGGGGGAGGCTGGCCCATCCTCACTTTGGAGGGTCACTGGGTAGGGTCCCCCCAGCACCTCAGTTCTCCCTCTTCACTTCCTACCTAATCTCTAATTCTACAAGGCAGTGTGGGGAAAGGACAAGGTAAGCATCCTGCCACAGAGCTCCTCTGAAGGCCATGGAAAATGGTCTAAGGCAATGAATTATGGGAAATGTGACCTCCAGAGAGCTTGCCTCCGAGCAACGGGCATTAACCACACTCTTAACCGTGCGTTTTATTGTTTCCTTTCTAGCATATACAGCAAGTTACTTGTGTGAAGTACTTCTGAAACAACAGAGCAAGAATAAATGGGCTCACAAGCTTCTTTTATCAGAAGCTAGAACACAAACACTGTTTGAAGGCCAAGGGGTAGAATCCATGGAACAGCCTGAGAATAGTTTCAGAGGGAAATGGATCCCTGCAATTCCTTCAGCCTATCTAACCCGTTAACATTAGTTTTTACATTTACATTTGTGTGTGTGTGTATGTGTGCATTCATGCACATGTGTTTGTGCACAAATGCATGCCACAACATGCATGTAAAGGTCAGAGGACAACTTGTAGGAGTTGATCTTCCTTCTACTGTGTCGGCCCTTGGGACTGAACTCAGGTCCTTTGGCTTGGCCACAGGAGCCTTTAACCACTGGGGCTATTTCATGGCCTCCACACACCACTTTTTAAAAAAATAAAGGTAAAATAAATCAGGGCTTTATGTGGCGCAGGCTGGACTGAAACTTGCCGTGTAGGTAAAGCTGGTCTTGTGCCCCACTCTCACCCCCTCAGTGCTGGAATTACAGGCATGAAATAGAAACTATGCATCTTATATTAGTAGTCAAGCCTGAACCTTTGGCCTCTATATTAGTAACTTAGTGACTCTGTATTAGTAACCACTTCTTCTTGTTGCAGAGACCAAACTGTTGACAAGAAGTAACTTAAGGGAGGACAGAGTTCACCACCTTGGGGAAGGCTGGGTGGCAGGTAGCTGCATGGCAGCAAGACTACACAGTTTTGCAGACAGGAAGTAGAGAATCCCAGGATCAACCGAAGCCCAGCCCCTCCCCAGGATCCATAGCAGTGGTAAGTGAGACAGTTTCAGATTCACAGCCTCTTATGTAACCTTTAACCCCGTATATGGGGCATCCATTCATCCACCCATCCACCCACCCACCCATCCATCCATCCATCCACCTCTCCATTCATCCATCCATCCACCTATCCACATATCCATTCAGCCATAACTCACCCATCCATCCATCCATCCATCCATCCATCCATCCATCCATCCATCATCTACCCACCCAACTGTCCATTCATCTCTTTGCCCATGCATCCTCACGCCCACCATCCACCCACCAATCTCATCCATCCATCCATCCATCCATCCATCCATCCATCCATCCATCCATTTACCCTTTTAATATGATAAAAAAAAGTAAAAAGATTTGGGGTCAGGAGAATTGTGTGTCAGGGAACTTGCTGAGCTGTGGCACTGTAGAAAACTATGGAGAAGAGATGTGAGTTCAAATCTAAATGCTTCTATGCCTTTGCTATGTGACCACATAGAACTTGTGACTTTACTGAGTAGTAAAGTTTCCCTCACTTGCGCCAGAACTGTGTAAATGCAGAGATTCTGAGAGATGCCAACGTAGATTCCGAGCCAGTACACATCTGTATATCTGAGATGCTCTCTGGGTGGCTGCCTCACACTAAAGCCTGGCAGTTTCTGCTCTAAGACATTGTACCAACATCTGGAAGAATGCAAACCAAGAACGCTGTGACTTGAGGTGAGGAACTACAGCCTGGCTCTTTCCTAGAGTCAGGTTGTCCCTGACTGCTTGAGAAGTGGGGCTCTCTGCCGTGTCATCTTCCACTGTCCCTCCATCCGCTCCTGGCATTTTTTTTCTCACATGGAGAGATCTGTCCTCTCTGATCTAATTATACTCAAAATCCATCTTTTCTTTCCACCCCCATACCCTGAAACTCGATACAGTCTAGACTCTGAGAGCAGAGATGAGCTCTAACTTTCAAAGAGCAGAATATACATCCTTTCTGCTGTAAGAAGAATCCTTTAGTAAGATGATACATGATAAAATATATAGAATAAATAATAATAATAATAGTAATAATAACATAATAATATATATATGTGTCAATGGGAAGAATATATTACGTGTTCCCAAGTGTATTCTTTGCTCAAAGAATTCCTCTTGACAGGCCAAGGTTCATCTGGCAGTACCCCAGGGGTTTTATGGATGGCTTAGCTTACTGACATAGGGAAACTCCCTGGGTGTTGTCCCTGTGAGACCTAGGGAGACATGAAGACTGTCTGTACTAGAAAGGGGGATGCCTTCGTCATTCAATATGAATATGGACTGAGGTGGGTGACTCCTCCTGCTCTTAGGTCAAAAGGTAGACCTCAAGACACAAGCTACTTGGAAAAAAACACATGCTGTGGAAAGAAAGAAAAAATATCTTATCCTCATGTAGCAGCTAACATATTACAAAACACTCCTACATACATGCTCCAAATCCTCGAAACCCGCTTGGGGGAGTGGTTTGGTTGCCCTCTCTATTCAGAGAGGACACGGAGGTTTAGAAGTGATAAGCCCATTTTCTAAAGTTATGCAGCAAATGAATAGTGGAGCAAAGGTAAAAATGGCGGCCCTCAAACTCCTCACTGTATGAACCTGAGCACCACTTCTCAAAACCTTTATGTGGAAAAATATTGCTTGGGAATGCTGTTAAGCGGCAGGCCCTAAGTGTGCTCCTAATGAGCTCTCTGAGCTGGCGTGGGTACCACTGCCCCCACTGCCCCACGCAGAGGTCACACAGACCACGCTGCCTTCCTGTGGGCTCTCACTATGCCTGTCAGGCCACAGAGCCCAAGCAGGTAGTGCCCCTTCAAACCCTCGGCTGGCCATTGCCTCTGCCATCCTGCGCATGGGCTACCTTTCCAATGTGGAACTTGGTCAGAGAAAAAGAGTTACAAATGGGAAAGAGAAATTGTTCTTCCTTCAGAATCATTTTCTCCCTGAGAAACAGAGTTGGCACAACATCACCTCACAGATGCCTCTCAGGAACATGAAGACGAGGAACGAGAGTGAATCACACAGAAAGCAGCTCATTGGGAACGATCCAGGCTGGGTCCACTGAGGCTTTTTCTTTAACTAGGAAAGTGGATTTTGAAGACATGAATGTCCCCTGGGAATGTCCTGAAAGGAGGAGCCTCTGCCTCTAATGAAAGAGTCCCCATCTCTTTCTTGGGATACCTGTGGACCATCTGAGTTTCAGTTAGAATCGATTCAGCACCTATTGTCCAAAGATCACAATGGCCAGGGGATGATAAGGATGGTGTGTGTGTGTGTGTGTGTGTGTGTGTGTGTGTGTGTGTGAGAGAGAGAGAGAGAGAGAGAGAGAGAGAGAGACTGATTAAGACTCTTCTGTGTTTTTTTAACACTTAGTGTGCCTTAGAGACAGGCAGCATTTCCCTATCTTAGATGAAGAGGCTTAGAGAATGTAAGTATCCCAAAGTCACACAGACAGTGAATGGCCAAGTGAGAATTGGAATCCACCCCTCCCCCATTTCACCCCTAATCTAGGTCCACAATTTCTTGGCTAGGCGTCATTGGGGGTATTCAAAGGAATGTGCTACATAGAATGGAAAAGGAAGAGTTTGTTTACTGTAGAACTGGTTCTTTATAAAAAAAAAAAGTCCTCCTAAAACCTATACCAACCCTTTGAAGTAAGTGGACTCTCCCCTCTTTAGCGATATGGGGAGAAATGGGGGGGAGATTCAGCAAATTTTCTCACATTTCACAGTTGAGAAGTGGCAGAGTCAAGAAATGTCTGAACCCCAAACCTCAGGCTCTTCTGCATCAAAAGTTTTCTGGTAGCAGCTGTGGGCACAGGCAATGTGATGCTGTGTAGATGCTGTGATGCTGTGAAGATACTGTGATGCTGTGATGATACTGTGATGCTGTGATGATGTTGTGATGCTGTGATGCTGTGATGCTGTGATGATGCTGTGATGCTGTGATGCTATGATGGTGTGATGATGCTGTTATGCTGTGATGATGCCGTGGTACTGTGATGCTGTAGCGTTGTGATGATGCTGTGGTGCTGTGATGATACTGTGATGCTGTGGTACTGTGATGATGCTGTGAAGATACTGTGATGCTGTGATGCTATAGTACTGTGATGATGCTGTGGTGCTGTGGTGCTGTGATGATGCTGTGGTGATGCTGTGGTGATGCTGTGGTGATGCTGTGGTACTGTGATGCTGTAGTGCTGTGAAGATGCTGTGATGCTGTGATGATACTGTGGTGCTGTGATGCTGTGATGCTGCGGTGCTGTGATGATGCTGTGAAGATACTGTGATGCTGTGGTGATGCTGTACTGTGATGCTGTGATGCTATAGTACTGTGATGATGCTGTGGTGCTGTGGTGCTGTGATAATGCTATGGTGATGCTGTGGTGATACTGTGGTACTGTGATGCTGTAGTGCTGTGAAGATGCTGTGATGCTGTGATGATACTGTGGTGCTGTGATGCTGTGATGCTGTGATGCTGTGGTGCTGTGATGCTGTGATGGAACAGGGGCTTGAGGTGTGGTCTTCCTGGTATATGCTTCTGTCCTCTAGCTCTACAGGACAGATGACCCACATGTGAGGACTCACCTCAGGGAACAGAGTATGCTGCTCTGTGAAGCTGATGCTTGCTCCAGTGACTCACGTTCTCTGGTGGTGGATGAGACGGATGACAACATCTGAACAGTGATATTATTCTCTCCCCTAACTGCAAAAATACACGTAAAAAACAGCAAACTCTAAAACGCTCTGTGCTCCCACTCACCATTTCCTAAGGTCAGTATCTGTGTGGTCATTGGCTGTGAGAACCTGCTGCTGACACGTTGAAGATGGGATCAAAGCCACCCCAGCTTGCTGGGGTCTGCTCTTACTGTTTGGAATACTGTTCCTCTGTTCTGTAAACGTCAAACAGAGGCCATTCATTAAGACTGTTTATTTAACCAAGATGACCAAATGGGCCATGGGAAACAGGGACGCTTGAATGTCTGGGGAAGTGTAATGTATGGAAGAGTTTCCTGGTAACCCTGTTGCTGCCCCTGACTGTTTGGAACGGATAGTACAAATGACCAGCAAGTGCAACTGTGGCTTTGCCCGGTGTGGGAGTTCAGAGTTTTGCAAGATTCTATGAAAATGTCAAGGATCTAATAAAAAGAAAACAAGCCAAATATTACCACTTCATTGTTTAATTTATGTTCATAAATCAAAGCAGTACGTCAGCTGGATAATTGTAACAGCTCTTGGATATAAATCTGACTCGATGCAGAACATGTAATGCTGGAATGTGTTTGATGAGCAGAGAGGTGGGGTCTATGGACCACATGCATGACTGGTGCCTGTGGAGGCCAGAAAAGGTACTAGATGCCCTGAAACTAGAGTTACACATAGTTGTCAGTTGTCATGTTGGTGCTGGGAATCGAACCCAGGTCCTCTACAAAAGCAGCCGGTGCTCTTAACTGCTGAGTGGTCTTTACAGATTGCTATTTCTTTTTTCTTCTCACACATTGCCCTTATTCGTGTTTGCCATGGAGTAAGTGGGTTTTCTAAAGAGGGATGAGTGTGTATCAGTGAGCAGAAGCAAGAGGAGTGGCAGATTGTAGTAAGCTATGGGCTTCTCTTCCTTGGATCATTTGTGCTACATGTGTTAACTGAGCCAGGCTCCTTGCTAGACTCTGGTGATATCATTAACCATTTCTGTATTTGGACACATCACTGGACTCACTAGGATCTATTTATTCGTCTACAAGATGATTGTCCAGCATGACGGTACATGATGGTACATCTCTATTTGCCCAGCGTTCTAGAGTCGGACGCAAGGATTAAGAGTTCAAGGCTAGCCTTGGCTACACAGCTAACCTGGGTTACATGAAAAAAAAGTACAGTTTTTGGGGTGGCACCCCTGTTTCCTATCAGCTGACACTGTGGGGAGCTAGAGCAGTGGTTCTCAACCTTCCCAGTGCTGCGACCCTTTGATACAGGTCCCCGTGTTGTGGTGACCCCATCCATAAAATTGCTTTCATTGTTGCTTCATAGCTAATTTTGCTACTGTCGTGAATCATAATGCAAATATCTGATATTTCCAATGATCTTAAAGGAGTTGTGACCTGCAGGTTGAGAACCGCTGAGCTAGACACTGGGAACTACCAGACCATCTCTGTAAAGTCTTATGAAAGAGAGCCGCCCTTTGCTGGGACAGCTGGTCCAGGTCTGTAAAGGCTCCAGATCCAGGGATGAACCTATCATTTCCTTCTGAAGCTGAAGGGCAGGAGGGATCTTGATGCACTTTCTCACAGCTGCATCCGCCTAGGTTCTGGCCAGGGGCCCTTCTCCCTTCGTGGCTGGAACCATTTCAGGGGAAAGGTAGGAGGTGGCATGTGGCACCAGAAAGGTGACACCTATCACAGACAGCCTATGTCAGGAGGCTCTAGAGCATTTGTGAATGTCAAGGATACAGGGGATCCCTTGAAACTGCTCCACCCACTAAAAGTTGCCTCTCCACAAAGTTCTCTAACCTAAACACAGATTCTCCTCCTCCTCCTCTTCTCTTCTTCCTCCTTCTCCTCCTCCTTCTTCCTCTCTCTCCTTCTCCCCCTCCCTCTGCCTGTCTGTCTCTCCACACCCCAGCAGAATCACTGTAAGATGAAGGAAACTAAGGCAACGAAAGTGTAACCTAGCTTTTCCGAGGATCCCTTTTAAAACGAGGACTTTCAACAAGGGACTTAAAGTCCCTGTTTCCCGGTTAAAGCTTGTGATGTTTGGTGTGACTGAAGCTGCTGGAAAAGGGAATCTAGAAGGAGGGACTCTGGCTCTGTGTCTCTAAAGATGGATCTGAAGAACAGGAAAGGATGTTGTCAGGGGAGGATGGAATCCAGACCCAGAAGAAGTGAGAGGGCGGAAGTCCAGGTCCGGGTCAACACGAGAGTGAATTCCTGGGCTGTCTGAGAAGTCTGTGGATGGACTGGGCTTCCTGGTGGGTTGAGGGCACTCAGAAACCTGAGTGGGCTGTGTGGGGGAAATATTAGAGACATCAAGCTTCTGCAAGAATGAGATAAACGACTACAAGTCTCCTCTAGCCTTTAGAGTCTGTGATCCCACCGTGCACCCCACAAACGAGAATGAATTTCTAATTCTTATGTTGAATGCGACACGCTTAGGACTTCATGGGCCAAACAGTATTGCATTAAAATACTCTTAGAACTGGTCAAAAGCAGTGGTAATAGAAAAATCTGAAGCCGGGCAGTGGTGGTGCACACCTTTAATCCCAGCACTTGGGAGGCAGAGGCAGGGGGATTTCTGAGTTTGAGGCCAGCCTGGTCTACACAGTGAGTTCCAGTACAGCTAAGGCTACACAGAGAAACCCTGTCTTGAAAAACAAAAAAAAATAAAAATGAAAAATAAAATAGAAAGGAAGGAAGGAAGGAAGGAAGGAAGGAAGGAAGGAAGGAAGGAAGGAAGGAAGGAAGGAAGGAAAATCTGAGTACATATAGCATCTATAAAAGTAACTGAGAACAAAACAGTAAATGAGGAGATCTTTGTAAATTCCCAGAGGCAGAAACAAAACTGAACAACATTTCTGTCCCTTGTGGATTAAGCCCAGAGATAATCGGCATCAGAAAAAGCAGACAGCAGTGAGTAACATTTCGTACATTCAGTCTGATCGTGATAAGCGGTTCCTACTCATCTTACCCCACATTCACTTCTATGTTTAGAGTTCCAGAAACTGTTTAATAAGAAGCTGTTTCAAGCCTCTGGCTTCTCACTCTCCTGTGTGTCTATCTCACTCTCCTTGGTCTATCTCACTCTCCTGTGTGTCTATCTCACTCTCCTGTGTGTAAAGCTCACTCTCTGTGAGTCTATATCACTCTCTGTGAGTCTATCTCACTCTCCTTGGTCTATCTCACTCTCCTTGGTCTATCTCACTCTCCTTGGTCTATCTCACTCTCCTTGGTCTATCTCACTCTCCTGTGTGTCTATCTCACTCTCCTTGGTCTATCTCACTCTCCTGTGTGTCTGTCTCACTCTCCTGTGTGTCTATCTCACTCTCCTGTGTGTAAAGCTCACTATCTGTGAGTCTATATCACTCTCTGTGAGTCTATCTCACTCTCCTTGGTCTATCTCACTCTCCTGTGTGTCTATCTCACTCTCCTTGGTCTATCTCACTCTCCTATGTGTCTATCTCACTCTCCTTGGTCTATCTCACTCTCCTGTGTGTCTATCTCACTCTCCTGTGTGTAAAGCTCACTCTCTGTGAGTCTATCTCACTCTCCTTGGTCTATCTCACTCTCCCTTCCTCTCGTTTTCCTCTTCCATTTCATCTGTCTTCAATGCACATGTCAGATCACGACCATGCTCATGTTTTACAGGTCAGCAGATTCCTGTGTCTTTGCCCTTGTGTGGGGTCCTTACGTTCTAAGACCTAATTTCCATTCTGCACTGAAGTCAGCCGCTTTGAAATAAGTGAACTCTGACCCACAAATAAACCAAACCTCAAGGATTTGAAAGAGTAGAGCTTTCGGGTCAGATTGGTTATAGTGAAACCTTAAAACACTTAATACAAGTATCATAATCAAAGAAATATAAACTGCAAACTGTGGATATTGATAAAGCTATCCTGAGGAAAATTCACTGCTTTAAAAAACTAAGTGGGGATGGTAAACAAAAAAGTAAAAATAAAAAGTAAAAAATAAATGCTGTGGAAACCTGACTAACATGAGTTGAATCCCCAGAACCAAGGTAAGGATGGAAGGAGAGAAGCAATGTCACAAAGTCCTCTAACCTAAACACACACACACACACACACACTCACACTCGCACACGCACTCACACGTGCACACACACATCATATACATACATGATAATGAAAACTACTAAGAGCATAGAGCAATAGAATCAAATGGACTGGGTTAAAATTCCCTTTTACATTTTTAGGTGTGTAGGAGTTTTGTGTATATGTATGTCTGTGCACCATCCATGTGTCTGATGCCCTTGGAGCCAGAAGAGGGTACCAGAAGAGGGTGTCAAATTCCCTGGAACTGGAGTTACAGACAGTTGTGAGCTGTTGTGTAGGTGTTAGGAATTGATCTCTGCAAGAACAGCTAGTCATTACTACAGCCCCTAAAATCTCTTTCTATTACTTACCAGGTGTATGATCATAAAACACTCTATACCCAGTTTCCACATCTGAAATTATTCTTACCCTGCAAAGGCCAATTGTGAGAATTAACACATACACCTGAATTGCTTGGGACAATGTCGGGCATGCTAATGTCCTGTCGGCTGAAATCATTATAGTGACATAGAAGACAAAACACAACATGAATGCCAGTGCAGTCTTCCAGAGACATGTGGGACGGAACTCCCTCAACATCTTGGGGTTCTCGGCTTACAATGGAGAACAGAAGCAGAGGGTCCCAAGCACCTGCTTAGCGCCTTTGCACTCTCTGCAGACAGCTGCTCCAGCTTGGACTAATAGCAGGGTCAGACTTGGGCTACCATCTGAACATCTCAGCGTTACCCCCAGAGAGGGATACAAGGGGATGCGTTGGTGTTAGTTAGGGTTTCCATGGTTGTGAAGAGACGCTATGGTCACAGCATTTCTTATAAAGAAAGCATTTATCTGGGGCTGACTTACAGTTCAGAGGTTCAGTCCATTATAGTCATGGCATGGTGGCATGCAGGCAGACATAGTGCTGGAAAAGGAAGCTGAGACTTCGGCATCTGGCTTCACAGGCAGGAGAGAGAGAGAGAGAGAGAGAGAGAGAGAGAGAGAGAGAGAGAGAGAGAGAGAGAGAGAGAGAGACTTGGCCTGGCTTGAGATTGTGAAACCTCAACTCCACACCCCAGTGACACGCTTCTTCCAACAAGGCCACACTTCCTCCACAGACCCTAATTCTTTCACATCGCACCACTCCCCATGAGCCTATGAGGCTATTTTCTTTTCAAACCACCACTCTTGTTTTGGCCCTGCCCTCCTCACTGGACTGGGGGGATTCAGGAGGCAGGGAAGTGTTTCTGGAACTCTGTGTGCTCTGTGATGCTACTGGTCGTGGAAAGGCGTGGCCACATGGGCCTGCTCATCCCTGACCCCTGGGATTCCAGGACACCCCTGCTCACCTTGGGGTTGTGCAGTCTCAGTGCTTACAGGTGGCACTTCCTTCATTACCTTTGTAAGCAGATGAGAGAGTGACTGACAGCCAGCAGCCTGTGTGTTTGAGATGCTGAGAGAGAGAGAGAGAGAGAGAGAGAGAGAGAGAGAGAGAGAGAGAGAGAGAGGCAGCCATGAGGCGTGGTGGGACAGGGAGCCTTTGTTAGTGAGGGGAACCCAGTAATGGATATATATAATCATAGGGAGACTCGTTTATCTTGTAAGAATAGCATGTTCCCAGGAAAGAGTGCCTCAGTGGGGCTTGGGTGCTTCTATGGTCTTCTCTATATTTCTGCTCATTGAACTCACACTTAAGGAGTAGAGATAATCCTGCTTTCTCCCCTCTGAGACCAGTGTCCCAGGCTTTGCAGAATATCTGATTTTATGAGGCCAAAATCTGGTTACTCTCATGTCTGCATTCCTACATCAAAACCCAGGTGACTGAATTTCTTCCTGAGTCTCACGGCAGCTTCCTGGGTAGCTGTCACCTTATATTCAGTGGTATACTTTGTTTCTGACAACTGTCAATCATTAAGCACATTAATAGCAAACAAATTAGTTATGCATTCATCACCCACAAGTGGCAGATACCAGGGATACAGTGTTGGACAAGGCAAATCTATGACCTCTGTACAGGAACAAGCAGGTGACATTTCTACAAGGCCTAAGGGCTCTGTGAAATTGGACAGGGACATAGAAAATGATAAGAGAAGGGACAGTTTTAGGTAAGTTGGGGGACACCTGAGTAGAGACCAGAACAATCTGGAAGGAGCTATAAAAAGACCTGCGAGGGGTGTCTAGTGTGAGGGGTCAAGGGATACAGAGGCCATGGCTCAGAACTGTCTTTGCAAGTCAGGAAGAACATTGAAGGGCAGAGGGGCGGATGATGGGACCAAGTTCTGATGGAACAGAACCGATGGGGCTTGGCTTTCCTCAGGCCGGGCACGGAGTGTTTACGCTTCATTGAGTTACTTGGTCCTTGAAACTGAACCTGAAGCATTTTGAGATGCCTGTGGGTTGGAGGGTCAAGGAAATGAGTTGGTAAAGCTCAGCTGCTCATTTACTGTAGGGTCCTAGGCAAGTCCCTTAACTCCTCTGAGCCCCACTCCCTTATCTACAGAGCCAGAGAAGCAGGGCCCCCTTCGGTTCGCCATCCTTGAAGTTTATAGCCAGGCATGGTATCTAAAATGCAGAAAACTAAGCTGTCATTGAGAGAGAAATAGAAGAAAGGGGAGGGGGTAAGAAAGAAGGAAGGAGAAGGCAGAGGCTTTGCCAGACTCTAAACTCCTTGCCTCCGCAGACACATGGGGAACAGGTAGCCTGTGAGAACATTTGCCAGGATATTGAAAGGATTGTCACAGGAAAGAGATGGGCTCGTACACTGGAGTGGATCATGGGGCCCTGATACAGCCGTGCCAACAGACTTTGGAGAATGAATACAGCCCACTTCACCCTGACAGCAATCAGAGAAATGATCGCCAAACCATCCTGGTGGCTCAAGGATAGGCCTTGAGCATGTGCAAGGAGGAGACGCTTGGAATGGCATGTCTTCTCGGCTTGATAAAAAGTGACAGAGTCAGTGACATCATTGGCCCCGTGTTCACCAGGATGTGCTGGGGAGGCTTGCTTTATAAGCCCAGGCCAAGCTTCTCTGTGTGTGTGTGTGTGTGTGTGTGTGTGTGTGTGTGTGTGTGTGTGTGGTGGGGACCATTCTTCTTGCCATCATGCTAGACTGAAGGTTCACTCTGCTAGTGGACTCAGTGGCTCTCCAGCGAGGCCAGCAGGACAGGTTTCAGTCCTTCCTTGGTGTCAAACATGTACAAGCCTGAGTTCTAGCTCCCCCTGTGTGACCTTGGGCTAGTCATTAAATCTACAATAAAAATAAATGGATAATATAACTCACACCTAGAGATGGGGTACAAATTGCTTTAAGGTTATATAGAGGTAGAAAAAATAGCCCCCCTTTCCTTCCTTCACTGGTTCCTGAAGAAGGTGAAAGAGTCTATGGCCCCCACACCACTTTCCTTACTGAAGGCCAGTTGTTCACATATGCCTGTCTCCAGGCCAGAGGGTTTTCTGACCTGAATTCCCAGAGTTGACATTTCCACCTGTGCCCTTGAAACCCATGACTTCATGACCCAGGCAAATCTCCTCTGCTCCACAAGCCAGTCCTGGGACGGAGCTTGCCCCAAAGGAGGGCAGAATGATAGGAAGGTGCTGTGCCTGAAGGGCCAGTTTCTCCCCCTAGCTCACTAATCTGATGAATACTTCCCTGGAAGATGGAGGCAGTAAGACCTAACAGCATCTCAGTGGGTAGGAGAAAACCACAGAAGTAGGAAATAGTCTAAAGAGACAAAAGAAGAGCCCGCTGTCTGCTAAGGGCTCAGTGAGTAGCAACTTGAGTCACGTTCCCAGCCTGCCTCAGCGCACTCTTCCTTACGAATGTGTATCAGCAAGCTCTATAGGCAGGCTTCTGGCTCTATTCTGCCCCCAGCCTTTCCTCCTGGTTCACATTTATTAGGAGGATATCACACACCAGGAACTCATGTCTCCCTCTTAGATATCTCTCCTAAGCCACAAAGCCACGATCGGGAGGGATTATTGCTACAACTTTGCGCCACACTCGTGGGATCTGACTTGAATAGTTGAAGCGTCTGCTTGCAGGCATGTGGAAGGGAAATGCTGTGCGAGCCGCTGAGGGCTTATAGAGGAAAATCACTGCAAGGGTTGGTGACTTCCTCTAGGAAGCTATATAGACATGTCTACTCAGCCCCCATAGGACATCAACAGACCAAAGGAACAGTTTTGCCCTGGTGAGCCAATGCGTTTATTGAAATTACTTATAAAAGTACAAGTGAGGAGTTACTTACAGGAGGATGGGTGACTTAGGAAACTCGGAACCCCAGCATAGGTGACAACTCATCAAAGTCCCACCACTAGATCGCACCCTCAGGCAGCCTCCCACCTCATTCATGATCCCTCCAAACCCACATGCAGCTGGTGAGCGAGGCGGACAGGAGCAAGTGGCGTCTTGGAATCTCAGGCTGGTGACTGCCTCTCCCTCCTACCCTGAAGATGTGATAGTCGGCCTTGATCTTGTGAGGGTCTCTTGTCGGTAATCATAGCTATTCTGATTTCAAGACAGGGACAACCATGGCATGCCCAGAGAACAGAGTTCATTTTATAGAGAGATGAGCAGAATTTATCCCTTAGTCATGACCTTCAGTTCACTGCAGAGGTTACTGGCTCTGTTCTGCTGCCACAGGCATCAAGGGCTGAGAGAGAACTCCTCAGAGCTGTTTGGTCTCATAGTCTTTCTGTGAGCAGGAAAACCATGTGGGCGAGGCAGCAGACACGCAGGTATCCGGAATACTCCCCAAGCCATATAGACGTGACTCTAGCTCTCTACCGAGGACATGGGGGCTGTAAGGAGCAGGACAGCTCCCGTGGTGGGAATGAGTTAGATTGGTGCAGATTCAGGGTGCAGGGAGCCAGCTCAGCGAGCAATGTTGCTTCACGTGCCTTCTGCTTAACATTCTGAGCTCACAGAACTGGCAGGTTTGGGATTGTATCGTGGCATGCTTGCCCCTTTAGTCAGAACCTTGCTCCGAGTGCCTCGTAAGCCACCTCTGGTATTCAAGAGGAGCTGTTGGGCCACTGGTGCTCTACTGTTCCTGTGAGGGCAGATGGGCAGAGTGGCTTGCTTGGCCACTCACTACCTGAGTACTTTTTTTTTTTTAAAGATTTATTTATTTATTGTTATATGTAAGTACACTGTAGCTGTCTTCAGACACACCAGAAGAGGGCATCTGATTTCATTACGGATGGTTGTGAGCCACCATGTGGTTGCTGGGATTTGAACTCAGGACCTTCGGAAGAGCAGTTAGTGTTCTTACCCGCTGAGCCATCTCTCAAGCCCCCTGAGTACTTTTGATGTTGTCCTTCAAGGATCCACTTCCCCTATGGGCAGAGGGCAGAGGGCAGAGGGCAGAGGGCAGAGGGCAGAGGGCAGAGGGCAGAGGGCAGAGGGCAGAGGGCAGAGGGCAGAGGGCAGAGATGAAGATTGTCATTCCCCAAACAGAAAGAATGGCCCTTATAATATCTGGGAAAGAAGCATTAAAGTTTTGTGAGGTTTCATGAACCTTCCATACCCAATTTTCAGTGATACTTCTGATGACTAAGAGCAGGAAACTAACATAATTCACGCATGCTATACAGTTATTAAAATGAGCAACACTACACGGAGACACGCAGCCCTTCATGTTAGGAGCTCTCGTGTGATCAGACTCACCCACCAATATCAGTACTGGGAGTTAGAGTTAACACATATCCTCTTTCCTTACCAGCGAGTACAGTGTGTTTTGTGACTGGAAGCTTTTGTAAGAGACACAGACGCCTCCAATGACTGGAGCTGAGTGGAGCTGGCCGGGGATCTCGCGTGCTGACGGGCGCAGCTGGGGCACCTAGAGTGCTGTATGCTGTGGGATCTTGACGATTCTGGACGCCCTTCTTGTTTAATCCCGTTGCTACTCATATGTAGAGGAAAGGTGCTGGCTCTTGAAGCTCTGGTGACATTCACACAGGGTCAAGTTTAGCATCCCTTGCTTGTGAGTCCCAGTGGCTTCCCTATCTTCTGGCTCTTCATGACAACTTTAGCCATGAGAACGGGGGTGGGGGGTTGGGGGGTGGAGTTGCCCCCAACAGGTGCACACATGCTGGGTGAGAAGGATCCTCTGTAAGAACATTTTTCTTTTAACCCCCTTACATTCTACCCTAGGGCCATGTGTATCAGTTAGGCTGCAAATGGGTTGGTTGGTCTTTGGTACCACAATCCTTAGGACACCCTCTCTCTTTTGTAAAACTCATGCTCACAGGGTTGAGGTGACCAGCACAGCCCAGGTGAAAGACTTCTCAGAAACCCTCAACTAGTGTTAATTATGGAGGCGCTTTCTACTTTGTTTTTTACTTCTTCAATATCCTCTACTTTCCCCCTGAACTTCCTGTGTCACCCTACCTTACCCAACTCTCCTGAGGGCACAGGACAGATCTTTGGCTGTCCCCACCTCCCATAAAAACAAAGGTGCATTTGTTCAGTCACAGTCATCTCTAAACGGAGGTGCTGTGGGAAAGGTCACCTATTGGGTACGATCACCATCCTGGGCCGGGATTCTGCCCAGGGGCAGGAGAGGGGTAATGTGAGTTCAGGGCACACACCCACCGCAGACAGGGCAGGTCATCCCCCCACAACCCACTGGCAGCCTTGTCCAGCTGAGTGCAGCCTTCTCAAGCCTTGCCCAGAATCTGATTCCTTTGCTGCAAAGGCATCTCCTGTAAACCCTGCTGTGTCCCTGCCAGATCCCGCTCTGCGAGCGACCCTCAGCAGTGTATCCCAACTCCCTCTCTGGTTCTCTTCTCCCTTATTGATGGGTTTGGATTAAAAGGAAGAGCTCTCCTAAGGGGTACATGGAGGGAAAAACGTCATGCTGGGACAGGGCTGGGACACAGGATTGCTTAGTGTCTGGAGTGACAGTAGTCCAGTAAGGATGGGGACTTTACCTCATCCTTCCTATCATCCCGATGGTTTTCCCTGACAGAACACATTGTCAGTGACTGCATGCTCAGTGGCGGGTGGGACACTCGGTCTGGCTAACATGTGCCTTGGGTCAGGCCTGGAGTGCACGAAGGGTGTCTGAACTGATGATAAGTGCAGAAGTCTCAGCTTGTTTTAATATAAGGGACAGGCCGAGGGTCATCCCAGCTCTGTACCCTCTTCCATGTCCTCGACACAGATGGAGGAGACTGGAAGAAGTCGTGGTAGTGTGGCTTTCGTATGTAGGACTGGCAAGCTGGAAGGAGCGGCTTTGGCTTCTTCAAAGGGGAATGGATCAAGCTCTGTAAACATGATTTGCTCTCAGGGATTCTCCCAAAAGATGAGGCTTTCTTTGGGTTATGTGCTGTCAAGTGTCAATGACACTGTAGAAGGATCGTGGCCCACCGCTGCAATCGAGCTCCATTCTCGATCATCCCACTTATAAGGTCACTGACGGAGAAGGAGGGAAACTCAGAATGAACATGACAGGCACCACCACAGAACTACTTCAAAACGGCTGGGAGTAGCCTGCCTTCAGGGCCTCTCAGCCTCAGTGCTGTCTGCATTTGCAGCAGGGCAGTGCTTAAGGTGTTGTCCGGAGCAGTGTGGCTGCTTAACACATACCCAGCCTCTACTGGGCGACTGCCAGTAACGCTTTCCCCTCCCCTACCAGTTTCCTCTGAAGACCTTGTTTGGGTGGAGAACCACTAATCTAAGCCTTTCTGTGGAAGAATTTCCATCTTACCATTTTGAAAGAACACAATGGGATGGGGTGGGGTGGGGGCTTCAGCCCCTGAAGTGTACAGCATACTTTGGCTTCCCCGTCAGCTCATCCCCTTCAGAAACTCTTCTTGCTCTCAATCCCTGTGTCGATGATTTGTATTTCGTTCTTCTATTTGCTCATTTACTTGTTACTATTTTTTGAGTGCCTACATGCATTAGGAGAGGAGACGCAGGCGACAGGATGCTTGTGCTCGGGGAGTTTAGCTTCCGGGGCAGAGAACTGTGAATGTGCATCATAAGCCCTTGATGGCAAGTTCACCTATTCTGCTGCGGAGACATTCTGTCTCTGGCATTAGCACCTGCTTCTTCAGGATTCCAATGTAGACTGAAGACCACCTGAGACATCCAGCCTTGTTGACAGGATAACTACTGGATTCTTGGTCTTTCTTTCAGGAGACAGCCACGGTTGGACTAGCCAGACCACAGCCTGTAAGGCACTTTAAATAGACCTTTATATCCCCCCTCTCAGGTTTGTCTCTCTGAAGAACCCTGACTAATACACAACAGCCATTGGCCTTATACTTTACGGCTAAGATAACTTTCTTTACACAGTAAGTCAACTCTGCCTCCAGCTACCACATGCTCCTGCTTTTCCCAATCTATATCTTTCTTCATTCCACACCTTTTTCCGTCCATCTTGGATATCACCACATATTTGTCCTAGCATCATTTCTCACTTATATATAAAATCTAAAACTTCCATTTACTTCTTCAAATGAGTCCTCTTTCTTATCTCCCACTGGGATTATCACTCTTCCTACCACACCAGGCTCAAAGTCCTGATGCCATCATGAATCAAGACCTACGTTCTCATTCCCAAGCCCTGTGATTTTCATGATCTATCTCCCATCTCTATCCTAGTTACCTGGATAGGCAAGCCTAGTTTATCTTCTTCTTCTTTTTTATAAGCAAGAAAACTGAAGATCAAAGATCAAGGGGCACGTCTAAGTTCACACGTATTAGTACGTAACCATTTTCTTTATATAATGGGCAAATTATTTCATGTAAAGGGTCTTGTCTCCTTGCCTGCCTCAATAGTCTTAGAAGCTAAGGCCCAGGATATAGGCCATGTCTGCACCTCAGACTCTAGAATGCACATGGGCTGGAAGAACTGGGAAGATAAAGAGATTTGATTAGGTTCAGTTCCTTCTGTGATCCAGATGTGGTAAACACTCATGTTTAAATCCGATTCCCAGTGTCATGGTGTCAGAAGGTGAAACCTCCAAGATGCGATTAGGTGACTGAGTGAGTTTTTGTTTATAAGGCTAGATTATTAACCAAGGGAACAGGTTGCTATGAATCGCGTCTGACCATAGTGTCTCTTAGAATGTATCTGGTTAACTTTCTGCCATGAGCTGAAGCACCCAAAGGCTCTCCAAGTCTCTAGAACCATGAATCAAAATAAAGTGGTTTTTTTTTTTTTTTTTCTAAATTGCCTGGTCTCTGGTGTTTTGTCACAGCTACAGAAAATGGCCCAGGAGTATGTCCTGAGAGTTAATATTTTCAAAGTCCACCAGATGGCGATGTTTTCTCCACGAATGAAGATATTCCAAATTAACCTTCTGGGTGCATCTGAGGGGCTGGGTTGGAAATGACTAAAACATTTGAGTTGGAAATGGTTTCCAATCACACACACACACACACACACACACACACACACACACACACCATATATAGAATCTTGTTGAGCTGCTCAGATAATAATGGGAACTGTTGTTACCAGGGCATTACAGTACATACACAAGACTTGTGTTCTAATTCTGATCTCTGACTTCCATAGTGACACTGCCCCGAGAAACCAGCTCCATCGTTCTCAACTTTTGTTTTTGCAAAAAGTAAAGTTTGCAACTTTTGTTTTGCGCAAGTAGGGCAAAAATACCCACCTGCTCACTCCTCACGGACAAGGCCATTATGAGGCTACATCTGGACAGATGTGAAACCACAGCTGACTTTACAGATGTGGTCTATTATGATTAGGAGTGTTACAACGTAGCCTACTCAGCACTTTGTGCTGAGAGTATTCCCTTGCTATTGAAAATGTGACACCCAGGCTGGTAGAACTGGAATGACCTGAGTTTGTAAGAACATTAAAATGAATTTGCTGTAGATTTTATGCTTGGGTCCCCCCCCCACATTTGTATGGTGAGCCCTAGTTCCCTAAAGGCTAGTGTTTGAGGTAAGGCTTTTAGTAGGTGATTATGTCAAGAGGGTAGAGCCCCTATGAATAGGGTCAGTGCCCTTGTAAGAAGAGAGCTGGTCTCTGCTGGCTGCCATATGAAGACACAGATCTTGTCTCTAAGTACATTCTTGCATGGCCCACAAGACAGAAAGCAGGTTCTCCCCAGACACCAAACTGGTTTCCATCTTGTCTTGAAATAAATGTTTGCTGCTCAAACCACACAGTCTTTGGTATTTGCTTTGTCATGAGAAATGATAATACTAGACTTACTAAAGTTTAATACAGCAATACTTTTTATTCTTTTTAAAATTATGTATAAGTCTCTGTGTGTCTGTGTAGGTGATACAGGTACCATAAGGGCCCTAATCTCCCTGGTGTTGGAGTTACAGGTGACTGTGAACAACCTAATGTGGTACTGGGACCCAAACACAGGTCCTTTGCAAGAGCTGAATGTCTTCTTAACTGCTAAGCCATCTCTCCAGCCCCAAACTACTGAATTTTATATTGTATATTTAACAGTCTCAGAGAGTGTATATGCAAATTCAAGTTGACATTAACTAGAAAGGAATTCATTCTAGTTAATTAGGAAAATAATAAGAAAAAGATTTGTGGGGTTCATTTGAGAGTTAAACCGATTTAGTTCAGTTCTCTAAGATTCGGAGAGGACCAGATATGGTGAGCCTGGGCCATCTTTCTCCACACACTCAAAATATGCATCAGTGCCCCAGGTGTGTCCTAGGCAGGTGACTGAAATGAAAGAAAACATGCTCTACTTTAGTTGGTCAGGGTAGACTACGTTGCAGTAACAACTGGATCTGTCAGACGTGAAAGGTCTGAGACCAGTCTGTGAGTGACAATTGGGGTCACAAAGGGGTCCTTGAGTTCTTCAGAACTGGGTGTGTGGGAAAGAGCTATCCTGAGCCATCATCAGAGTCAGTGAATGTCCTGATGAGTCTGGGTGCTCTGCCCACAGGACAGTATTGAGAAACCCCTTGCTTTGGGCAATCCTGTTCCCAAAAGACTAAAAAATGACACTCAATGGTTTCCTAAGGCTGCTGAAGCAAATCACTTTGGACTTGCTGGTTTCAAACGGAAATTTATTTCCTTATTTGGTGGCCAGCAACCCCAAAGCAAGGTGTTGGAGGGTTGGTTCTTTCAGGGGACTCTAAGGGAAATCCACCCTTGCCTCCTTTGTAGCTTCTAGAAAGGCTCCAATTTCTGACTGACGTGGGTTTTCTGTGTGTCTTGCTTCTGTCTATGCTAAGGGTGGTTTGTCACTGGGCTTGGGAGTTGCCTGGGTAATTCATAATGATCTCATCTTAAGATTCTTGATCTAATTACATCCTCAGACATATTTTTTCCAACTAAGAGCATACTGGGACAAATTTTCATCCCAGTGCCACTCCAGGACAGGCACTCTGTTCACATCCAATCTTCTGCCTAACCTCACTGGACAGCCGCAAGTAGTCTTTGAGAGCCAGGGACCACAAGGGGTCAGCCAAGGCTCACTTTTCTGATGCTTCATCCCTTAGCCATCTAAGAACCCATTCAAGGTGGGAAAATCTCCTGGTTTCACTGTCCTGGATCAACCAAGGCCTTTGCTGGGCTTGAGTCCCTGTCAGAAGATACAGTTTGCTCCTCATTCTATTAGAGAACTGGTCTCTAAACTGAACATGTTGTTCCAACTGTACATCTACCAAGAGGGGATCTTGCTGCATTCCAACAGCCTCAGATCCATCTAGGGCTCAGATGGCGCCCCCACTGCAGCTGACAGGGCACGTGTCCGAAAATGCCTGAGGTTGGAGAACTCCAGGAAGATGTCTGTCCATAATCTAAGGGAAACAGGCAGGTAGGTGTCAGTGATGTTTATTTTCAAAATGATAGATAGTCTGTGAAACAGGACACCTCACTGCCACTGGACACACCTTAAAGGGTAATGGTGGGTCCTCCACAATTATTTTCTGCTCAAGTAACTCCTTGACTTTCCAAAAGACATTTCTGTGGTTGGGTGAGATGTCTTGCCTTGGTTTCGCTTGGGTTTTGAGTGCTGCCCTGTGCTCTGAGTTTTCCTAAAACAAAGTCTTGTTACTCAGATGCCCCTCCATCTGTGGTTACATCATAAAAAAAAAAAAAAAAAAAAAAAAAAAAAAAAAAACTAGAGGTTTTCCAGGGTATGGCCCCAGGGGTGTCGGGGGATGGGGAAGACCCCAGTCCTGGACAGTAAATCACACACAGAAAGTATAGTGCCCTTTTCATGGTTGTTTAAGTTTCCTTTTGATTGGGGATATACCCACCTCCTTCCTGAGCCTCTTTTCTATTTATTTTCATTGTGTTTTAATTTTAAATTACATTATTTGTTTATATGCTTATGCATGATATGTGTGCATGTGTTTATGTGTGTGTAAACACACTTGCACACATATGTAAAAATCAGGGACAACTTGCATCAGCAGGTTTGAAGGATGCACCATGTCAAACTGTGTGGAGGACACAAGACTCCAGCGCTCCACTAACCAAGTACCTTCACCTGTGTAATTTACAGTTCTGGAGGCCAAGAAATCCAAGGGCTTGCTGGGGAGAGGCCTACCTCTTGTAAGGGTTTTCCTGTTGCCTCTTCCTAGGCTGGGAGGCAGAATGACAAGACTGTGTGTGTTGGAGGGACAGATGGGGCTCTGTCACCATTATGTCACCATTATGCATCGCCACTAATTTCTCCTGTGATAGCAGCATGGATGTAGTGATAAGGACAAAACCCTCATGACCAAGCCACATTGTAAAGGCCCCAGTTCTCAATACTGCTGCACTGGGGATTACGGCTAAACACAGGCGCATTGGGGGGTTGAGAAACCACTAAGGGCCTATGAGATTCCACAATGGGAAGATGTGGTCAACAAGGTGGAGACATGTCAGAAAGGTCATCTCAGAGGTGAGCAGGGTCAGAGGAGGAAGGACAGGGCAGACTTAGCCCAGGACCCTCTGGAGGTTCAGAGGCAGTGGCCAAAACCATTGTGGCAGAGGGGCAGAGCTTACAGAAGGTGGCTGCAATGGAGTGTGAGGAGACAAGCAAATGCCACAGACCCTTCGCTGTGAGCAGTGGCAAGCAGACATGAGACCAGATGGGCATTTTGAGAAAGTGTCACCCAGGAATGCATGAGAGCTGGCCACAAGTGGACAGCCATGGGCAGATAGGAGGCCAGCGTAATCAGAAAGGGCCTGTGGGCTCAGAGGTCTGGTCTGTGAGTGTGTGTTGAATATCTACTACATGCGGAATACTTTTCAGTGAGCAAGTTGAGCCAAAAATTTGACTCTTGCAGACCTTAACATCTGGTGGAAAAGCAGACAGAAAATCAGTGCGGGGCAGGGTAGCCCCTGCAATGGACAAAGGGAAATGAGTTGAATTCAGCGACTGAGAATGGAGGTCGATCCCAGGAGGTAAAATGGCGAGGGGCCGGGTGGAGGACACGTGAGCCAGAGGTCCAGGTCAACTCCTGGGGTGCAGATTTGGACAGCCAAGGAGTGGTGTTTTTGTTTCTTTGTTTGTTTGTGGATTTTGTTTGCTTTAATTGTCTGTTTTTTGTTTTTTATTTTGACAGGGTTTCTCTCTGTAACCCTGGGTGTCCCAGAATTCACACTGTAGACCAGGCTAGCCTCAAACTCAGAGATCCACTGTCCTCTGCCTCCCAAGGGAATAAAGGTGTGAGCCATCATGGCCAGCCAAGGAACGGTTTGTTTATGTGTGTGTGTGTGTGTGTGTGTGTGTTTGTGTTCAAACATGGCTTCAGGACTTCAGAGTTTGTGGTCCTTTGAGTTCTGTCATCTCAGCTGCTGGGGCTGGGGCTGGTAAGCCAATCCCCCACAGAGGACTTCTGCTTGGGGAAGACTCATCCTGAGTCCCAACATGTGCCACTCTGTACCTGTGTAGGACAGTCCCAGACTGTGGCAGGCATGTCTCCCCTGTGGTTCAGCTAAGCACTCCCACTAAGGTCAGAGAGCACATGCAGTGCTATGCAGTATTGCTACAGCTGGCTGCTCTACCCAGAGACCAGCCTTTTGCCAAGTCTACGTAGCGTGTCATCCCTGAAGCCTCCCTCTCCACACTTTCCTTGATGGAGACTGGGAAACAGGTGCCTGTGGTTAGTTTCCTGATTTGGGCTATGATCTGGGGTTCCCCTACTTTAGAAGCCAGATTCCTGTATCTGAATGGGCAGTCCTAAGCCTTGAGGGATTTCCTCTGTTTTCTGGTTGCCTTGAGGATCCCAGTGACAAAAGAAAAGGAGTTGGCTGACTTTGACACTTGAGTGTGAATTGTCCTTACAGTTCCCTTACTTCAGAAGGGCCGAGGCTTCCTGTCGGCTCCTCTTGGGTGAGCGCCTGGCCTGGCGAACAGACAAAGGCAGCAGAGGACACAAGAACTGAAATTAACATGTATCAAATACTTCCTTAGTGTCCACAGCTTCCGGGGCTCATCCCAATTAAGCCTCAGAAGAGCTCTGTGAGGTCAGTGCAATGGATCAGATTTCTCATTTTAGAGATGATGTCATGAGACTTGGAGAGCTTGGTTGTATCCTACAAGGTCACAGAGGCAGTCAAGTACATGGCTGGATTCTCACCCAGGCCAGCCTCTGCCTGAACCACCACTCAGCCCATGGTGGTCACTTGACAGGGAACCCTGGGATTTGGACTCAGCCTTGACTTCATGCTGTAGTTTGGACCAAATCCACACATCTCCTCATTGATTCACTGAGTATTGATCAAGTCGCCTGTGAATGCTGGGTCTGGAGCACAGAGCAGTGATGTCATCTCGGAAGAGCTCATGGTTTGGCTGTGGAGACAGACTTGTGGGCACAGCATCCGTGTTGTACGGGGACAGTAGAAGAGGTGACAGCTGTCATCCACTGTAGGGATGGGGAAGGGATGTGCCTTTTGTGTAGCAGAAAGGCTCTCCTTGGCTTCCCAGGCATGCAGTAGAAAGAGCAAAGGCGTGGGGACATGATATTTGGGATGCCAGCCGTCTGTGGATCAGAGGAGACGTTTTCCCACTGCAGGGCTCGACCACCACCTTCCAGGCTCCTCCACCATGGAGTCTCTGAAGCAGATACTTGTGGAATCTTGAGCTAGCGATTGTGCTTGCAGAGAGAATTCTCAATTCTGCGTGAGAACTTCCTCCTCTCCATTCTGTGTTCACCCCTCATTTCCTTCACGCTTCTTCCCATTAGTCATACTTTAAAAAGAAATAAAGCACAGCTCACTCTGCAGCCAAGGATGGCCTTGAACTTTAGGTCCTCCTGCCTGCTTCCCAAGAGCTGACATTGTCACTGGTGTGCACTGCCACACCCACTTTATGTGGTGCTGAGGGTTGGGCCCAGGGCTTTGTACTGCTGGGCAAACACTCTACCCCCCAGCCTTTGCTGCTGTTGAGATAGGGTCTCACTACAGAATCCAGACTGGCCTCTCATTTATGACCTTCTTGCCTTTATATCCTGATTGCTGGGGGATTATATGCAATTACAGTGGGCTTCCTCCTTTTGACTTTAAAGACACCCCAGCTCTACCCCTGAGTACACTCCATTTTCCATGAAATAATCCTCAAAAAAAAAAAAAACAGGAGGCTATTGTTCATCCCCTCTCTGTCTCTGTGTCTCTGTGTCTCTGTCTCTGTCCCTGTCTCTGTGTCTCTGTCTCTCTCTGCCTGTCTCTGTCTCTCTGTCTCTGTCTGTCTGTGTCTGTCTGTCTGCCTCTCTCTCTCTCTCTCTCTCTCTCTCTCTCTCTCTCTCTCTCTCTCTCTCTCCACACACACACACACACCAGAGCCCTTCTGGGAAATGAGAAGACTAAACTACATAGTGGAGTATTGAGCGTTTTGCCAGGAGGTTATGCTCAGCCCAGAAGGATGATTTAGGTCCAGCCCTTCCCCTTCAGGAACTCTGTCGTGTAAACCTCACTGCAGTCACCATGAGACGTTCTCATGATTGATCCCGACAGAGCGAGCGCCTGGGATTGCGGAGGACCAGTGGGACTTGGCCTTAAAGAAGAATTCATAGGGTCTGGGGGTGACCCTGAGCCTGTTCTAGAAAAGTGAGTGGGGTTTTCCCCTCATGGTAAAAGCAAAGGGAGGACAACATGAACAAAGAAAGCCCACACTGTGCCTGGGAGAGGACGCCATTATACTCCAAGTCCCAAGTATGAGGGTGAGTGGCCCTCAGAGCAGAGAGTGGGTGAGTCCTCATTATCGTGGCCTTGGGGGAGGCACTGGGATCTTCCACTGTCTTTTCCAGAAACTGTGATGATCATACTCATACTGAGAAACTCACTTGTCAGCAGGGAAGATAAATGGCTAAGGGTGTTGGACTGAAGGCAGAGGGGACCCGCTGGGAAGTCACTGCAATTGTTGCAGTGAAAAATGGCACGATGAAAGCAGGTATTCAAGAGTGATTTGTAAAACACGATGCACAGGAGACACTAGCGGGGAATGAGCGGGGATGATGGGTGCTCGGGTCGTGCCTGCAGGGTGAGCATCTGGGAGGAGATGGGGCCCACTAGGAGGAAGGTAGACCGGTCATGTGAAGGGATGCAAAAGCCGACGGGGGAGGGGTCAGGAAGGGACTTGATGGAGGTGGCACAGCATAAGAGTTCAAATTGCGATAGCAATGACATGCAGAAGAGCAGTGGCAGCTGAGTGGCACGGTTGGGGTCTGTTGTACTTGGTGACACAGGTGGTGGCAACAATGACCTTTCAAAGAGGTGTGGAGTTAAGTAAGGAGAAGACAGTGGAATGATAGACAACGTGTTGTCTCCAACACTCTGCCCTTGATTCTTACTTCCTAAGAGACCCCTGATTTTGTGGGGGTTACAGTATGCATGCACATGGAGTGGAGATGTCTCTATGGGGGGGGCGGGGGTGTCTTTCTCAGTCACTTTTCACCTTATCATTTGAGACAAGATCTGCATTAATTACCCGTTTTCAGGAAGCAGACAGAAATAAGTGCTGGTCTGTACCTAGCTTTCTTCTATGCAGTCCTGGACTCAAGCCCATGGAAAGGTGCTACACACAGTGTGTGGGTTCCCGCACACCCGTTAACCTAATCTAGATAGCCCAGAGGCTTGACTCTTAGGTCATTGTGGTGGTTTGAACATGCTCGGTCCAGGGAGTGGCACTATTAGGAGGTGTGGCCTTGTTGGAGGAAGCGTGTCTCTGTGTGGATAGGCTTTGAGAGCCTCCTCCTAGCTGCCTGGAAGA